>NC_057713.1:19411596-19437126 GCF_004010195.1 Chiloscyllium plagiosum
TATTGTGTGCAATTCTGGTCTCCTTCCTATCGGAAAGATGTTGTGAAACTTGAAAGGGTTCAGAAAAGATTTACAAGGATGTTGCCAGGGTTGGAGGATTTGAGCTATAGGGAGAGGCTGAACAGGCTGGGGCTGTTTTCCCTGGACCATCGGAGGCTGAGGGGTGACTTGATAGAGGATTACAAAATTATGAGGGGCATGGATAGGGTAAATAGACAAAGTTTTTTCCCTGGGGTCGGGGAGTCCAGAACTAGAGAGCATAGGTTTAGGGTGAGAGGGGAAAGATATAAAAGAGACCTAAGGGGCAACACTGAGGGTGGTACGTGTATGGAATGAGCTGCCAGAGGAAGTGGTGGAGGCTGGTACAATTGCAACATTTAAGAGGCATTGGATATATGAATAGGAAGGGTTTGGAGGGATAATGGCGAGGTACTGGCAGGTGGGACTGGTTGGGATTTGGTTGGGATATCTGGTTGGCATGGACGGGTTGGACCAAAGGGTCTGTTTTTATGCTGTACATCTCTATGACTCTATGACTCTATTTTACCTAGCATGGTGTCAAAATGTCTGAAAACAAACCTTCCAGCTCAGCAAGCAAACTTACAAACTGAAACTCAACCTGAGCTACAAATCTTCTCAAGAATCTCAAATTTTGGAGCTTAAACCAATCCTTTATACTATCCAGTACACAGCCATTTTTGTGTTGTCAGCAAATTTCTCAATTGTTTTCCCTACGTTCAATCCAAATTGTTAATGTATAAAACAGTAGGGTTCCCAGCACTAAACCCTATAGAACACCACTTGAAACAGCTTTCCATTTGCAAAATCAGCCAACAACCATTACCCTTTGTTTCCCGTTACTAAACCAACTTTGGATCCAATTTGGAACATTATTCTGTATTCCATGGGCATTTATTTTGACCAGTCTGTCATGTGGAACCTTATCAAATGCCTTACTAAAATCCATGAGGGCAACATCCACTGAACTAGCCTCATTGATCCTCCTTGTCACTTCCTTAAAGAATTCAATCAAATTTATAAGGCATGATCTTCTCTCATAAAAGCCATGCTGACTATGTCTGACTAGTCCATGCCTTTCTAAATGACAATTATCCAATCTCTCAGGATTGATTCTAACAATTTCCCCACCAATGAAGTAAGACTAACTGGTCTAGAATTGTTTACCCTTCCTTTGTGCCCATTTTAAACCGTGGATCCGCATTTCAATTTCTTGAGCTGGCCGGCATCTCACCTGTGTCGAGTGAATATTGGAAAATAATCCTCAGAGCATCTATTTCATCCCTAACTTCATCAACTTCCTAACCTGGGATGTTAAAGATTTCTAACATCTCTAACACTTCTTCTCTCATGATAATTAATTTGACCAATATTTCGCAATGCTCCTCTTAGATTAGTATATCTACATTATCCCTTTCCTTTGTGAATACGGAGAGAAATAAATCATTCAAAATTCTTCCCATACCTTCTGCATCTTCACACAAATTATCTTCTTCATCTCGTAAAGCTATGCTTTTTCCTTAAATATACTTTCGATCTTTATACATCTTTGGCTTTTCCTTTATCTTGCTTGTTAATATTTTCTCATGCCTTCTCTTTGATTCCTTATTTCTTTTCTTATTTGATCACTGTACTTTCTATACAGGTATTCCCAGCTTTTTGAACGTTCACTTCACGCCACTTCACTTTTATGAAAGACCTACATTAGTACCTGTTTTTGCAAATCTGAAAGGATTTTCACTTTTACGAAAAACGGCGAAATGTTTCCCTTATAATTCATGCATCTTTGCTGGATGCAATTTTCTAGATTAGAATGGTGCTGGACAAGCACAGCAGTTCAGGCAGCATCCGCGGAGCAGGAAAATCGACATTTCGGGCAAAAACCCTTCATCAGGAAATTTTTGGCAATATCCGGCGTATGAAAGGTTTCCTGGGAACACTCTATTTTTAGATAGCCGGGTATCCCTCTACTCCTCCAGGCGATCTGCAGTGTTGAGCTTTTTTATGACTATCATAAGCTTTCTTTTTCTGTTTAATCTTCCTCTGTATATTTCTAGCAACCATGGGGTCTGGATTTGGCTGTACAAGTCTTAATTTTATTGATTTAATTTGGGCAGCTCTGTAGGGTTCTTAGCTAAAGCTAAACATTTAAAGGCCTGAGAATGTAAGAAGATAGTTTAGAATTATTAAAAATAGATTACCTTAACACAAGGAGTTTAATAAAATTCCCAATACAGAAGTGTTTTGTTAAAATCCAGAAAGGTTTATTTGAAGCTGAGAAAGTTTAAGTTCAGGCGTTTGAAGGCTGCAGGAAGAGGCTATCAGATTCTCAAGAATGGGAGTTGAAGCTATCCTTAGTTGAAGTTCTATAGAAGTGAAAGAAATGGAATTTCCTGATGTAAATACTGATAAGTATGCTTTTGGGGTGGAAGGATTATATTTTACTGTCTATTTTTAAATCCTTCAATTTGTGTTATATGTAAATTAAGTTTATTCTATTTTATTTGAATTTCTTTCACATCATTAATATCTGTTTTATCTGCAGTATTATTTGTGTTGCAGTATTATTTGTGTTGCAGTGAAAGACCACATGTTAAAACAAAAAAAAACTATCAGCCTGATTCCTAACTTGTTCTGTTATAGCACAGCTGGGATCATCATATCTTTCGATCAATGTAAGCACAGCATACATGTGACACAGCAAATATTAATCTAAGTAGCACTCAATGCAGAAGAGCATTTTATTCTGTTGAAAATGTGGACTTATGAATCGGCACTTTTCCACTTTCAAATGCTAGGAGAAAGTGAGGACTGCAGATGCTGAAGAAGGGCTTATGCCTGAAACGTCGATTCTCCTGCTCGTCGGATGCTGCCCGGCCTGCTGTGTTTTTCCAGCACCACATTTTTCAACACTTTCAAATGCTAGTCAACATAAGGGACACATATCTTTGCTAAATGAAGCACTATCCGAAATCCATCTATCAACAGCACACCAAACTTAATATACACTACGTATACTAGAAACTACAATTGATCTTAGTCTAAGATGTGAAGTTTGTAAAATGTTTTGAATCAACTTGTCTTTGTACTAGGATTCTTTCCTGGTTCATAACTGTCCTGAGATGCCATGAACCACAATGCCTATCAAAGTGATTCCACAAAATTGGGGTGATTCTAAAGAGATTCTAAACTGCCAAATATCCCATTGCCCAGCAATGGATGTGATAAGGGCTGAACGCAGATTAAATTCTCCACTTTGCTTAATCAGAATTAAACCCCTTAAGATTTCCTTGACACAAGCTGGAATGGAAAGCTGTGTCATCATCATGTGGCCTTGAATTTGATCTCCAAATTGTTTCTGAAGTGGCCATTTTTTTTCTGGTTCTACAATGGGCATTGAAATGGGTTGAATATTCTGAATGGCCCCATCACGTTTATACAATCTGTGACTATTGTTTGCCATATTTCATCTTATTTTAACATAACATAGTATTAAATACTCTACTGGGGGACATAATTTTAAGGGGAGGCTTCCCTACTGAGCAAAATGGTAGCCACCCCTGTTGGCAAATTCATGGTGTATTGTTGCCTGCTTCTGTATTGGCAGGCGAGCTGAACCAATGAGAAAACCCCTTCATGAAGCATGTCCTTCAAAGCAGAATGAGACCATCCCACTGCCTCCCTTGTGATTCTGCCCATCGACCCTATTCACCGTAGCTAGAAGTCGGCTACGTCTGGCCTGAGAACTGCACTTTTAATGACCTATAAACATATCTTGTGTCTCCAGGAACATTGTGAGTAAGAATCTGTGGGAAACAATTTAGGACTGGGGGGAATGAAACAGAGTAGGAAGTTGTTTATCATCCACAAGTTGTCATGTGAATTTATTTTGCTCCTCTGCTGTATTGCATAATAGTTGTAAAATCCAATTGTTGAACAGATGAAGGGCAAATGAATAGGCACTAAAGAAGTTTTTTTTAGTGAGTTAGTCAATGGGCCCAATGGTGGTTATGCGCACAGGCCCAAACTGTAATTTTCCATTATTTGTTCAACTTGGGAACAATTTCTTTAGATTGGAAAATTGAGCATGACATGCTCTCATTTATTACCTATCCCTAGTTTCCCACGAGAATGTGGTGGTGAGCAGCCTTCTTATACCACTGTAGTCCATGTGCTGGAGGAAGACCCACAATGCTGTTAGTGAAGGACACTTAAGAAAGGTGAGTCAGAAGGTTTGGGGAATAATGGACTAGTTAACCTAACATCTGTTGTCAAAAAATTATTGGAAACCATAATGAAGTGCAATGCAAAGGGTCAATAGTTATTATACCAATTATTAGAGAGCATTATCAATGATGCCAGATAATGTGAAATCACATGCAAGTGGAACCTGAGGAAAGAATGGAGTCCTGCTAAAGTTCGTAAATAATCAAAAATGCTTGTGTCAGCATTATTTCTGGTTCTCTTTTAGGATGTAAAACCTTGTTATGAGGAAATAATGGAGCAGTTAACCCACCATTGGTTATTGAAAATCACTGAAGCCTGTAGTGAAGGACAGTGTGACTAAACACCTAGAACATTTTCACTGAACAAGGAGAGTCTACAGATTTATAAAGGATCGGCCATGTCTCATGAATCTGATTGGATTTTTTGAAGAGGGTCCTAAAATTGATGGGCGAAGATAGGTATTATCCCAAAGATCTTTGATCCAGTTTCTTTTAAGAATCAGTTGTCTAAAATTGAGATGCTACACAAATACCAGGCAATGATCATCTTCAATAAGGTAGAATTTAACTATTACCCCATGACATTCAATGACATCACCATCACTGAATCACGCTCTCTCAACATTCTGATGGTTACCATTGATCATAAATTCAACTGGACTAGCTGTTTTAATGCTATAGCTACAACAGCAGGTCAGAGACTACAAATCCTGTAGCGAATAACTCATCTCCTGATTTCCAAAGCCTGTCCACCATTGACAAGGCACAAGTCAGGAGCATGATGGAATATTCCCCACTTCTCTCAATCGGTGTAGCCTCAAAAGGATTCAGGGCATTTGACACCATCCAGGACACAGCTTGATTAAATCATATCCACTATCATGTACAGCCTCCACCATTAACACTCAATAGCAGCAGTGTGTACCATCTTCAAGATGCACTGAAATTCATCAACATTTCTTAGATAGAATCTTCCGAACCCACAACTATTATGATATAGAAGGACAAGGGCAGCGGTTACTTGGGAACACTATAGCTTACAAGTTTCTCTTCAAGTCACTTATCTTTCTAACTGGAAATATATCACTATTCCTTCAGTTTTCCCAATCAAAATCATTGATGCCCACATTATGAATGAATAGAAAAAAGTTGATGGAATTGAAGGCAAATTATTAATTTGATTTATGATTGTCATATGTACCATGATACAGTGAAAAGTATTGCTTTGTGTGCTATCCAGACAAATCATACCTTACATGAATACTTCAGAATAAAAGAACAGGATGCAGAATATAGTGTTACGGTTACAGAGAAGGTGCAGAGAAAGATCAACACTAAAATATGAGAGATCCTTTCATTAGTCTGATAACAGTGGGGAAAAAGCTGTTCTTGAATCTGTTGCCTTCTGATCCACTCATTAAAAAACTATGTCAGAGTCACTTTATACTCAGTTAAACTGAGGCCTCTTGTTAGGTGATTTAAGTTCAAATATCATCCGACATCTACGAGAACAAAACAAGTTATTAGATTGCCCCTGAAATCCAATATTATCACTGGAACCCTCTGACCGCTTTTCACTCAACAACCCCAAGAACTTGACGAAGTAATTTTCAATCTTCTCTTCTGCAAATCATTGCTACTTGCTGACTTCATAAATAAATAATCAGGAATGATGCCCACCACTAAGGGAGGTATGTAGACAACTACTACTGCAGATAGTGTGTATTATTTTCGTAGCATTTATCAATAGTAGTAAGGTCCATTAATAGCTGTAAAATTTACAAACAGAGACAACATTCATTAATAGTAGCAAAGTTAACTGAAAATAAATAGAACTGTTACAATCTTGAGAGAGTACATCCTGTGCTAAGTGGACTCTTTTCGTGTCCCAGAGATCCATTTGCATCGAAGAGTTCTCAGTTACAGCTCTGGGTTTCAGACCTTGAGCGCCAGCTCATTGTAATATATCCATGATGCTGACAGCAAGGTGGGTAGCACATTTTATAGATGTGGCCACTCTGAAGTTGAGGTGCAGGGAGAGGGGAAATGATTGGCCACCTGACAGTCAAAAAGGAACAAACAGGTACTGCAATCGTCTTGTGGATATTTCCTTCTTTCTAACATCTATTCAGCTGTGAATATTGATGAGAGTGATTGTTCATCTGGGGAGCACAAGTAGAGTCCTTGGGCTGGACAAAGGGATAGTAGCAATACTGGAAGAGCAATAATGATAAGTGATTTAATAGTTACAGGAATAGTTTCTGTGGAAAGCGGATAGTGTGTTGCTTGCCTGGTGCTGGGGTCAAGTATATCACGGAGACACTGCAGACAACTTTGAGGAGGGACAGTGAACAGCCAGCAGTTGTGGTCCACATCAGTATTAATAATGTAGAAAGAAAGCTGTAGTCCAGCAGTCAGAATTTAGATAAGTATGTAAGAAATTGGCCAGCAAAACTGGCTATCTTCGTATTACTCCCAACACCATGTACAAGTGAGTATAGGAACGAGAAGGTAAAACAGATAAACATGCGGCTGCAAATATGATGCATGATTAAAAGCACAATGTACAGGACTCATTGGAACTGAGGAGAGCTGGTGCCTGTAAGGGTCGGGATTGCACCCAGACAGAATTGGTGTGAGTTTCCTACTTGCCATTTTGCTGGTGTTATTGTGGAGGGTTTAAACTACGTTGTGAGGGATGTGTGAACCAAAAGATAATATCAGAGAGGAATGCAAAGATGCACTGAGCAATGATAGCACAAGAATAAGGAATACAATTTAATAGGTGGGTTCAGATGAGGCAGAAAATAATACATTTTAAATCATGGTTACTCTGCATGCATTATAAATAAGATTAGAATTACAGGTATTGATTGCCACTTGGAAATATGATGTTGCGGCTTTAACAGAGGCCTGGCTTAAGGAAGGATGTGAAATATTCCGACATACAACGAGCTAAGGAAACAGAGGAAAGGGGAAACAAAGGGGAGGGATGATGATATTGAATAAGAGCATTGCAACCCTGGAGAAAGAGAATATCCCATGGGGGTCATGGACAGAATGCATTTGGCGAGAACTAAGGAACAGAAAAGATGTAATTGTGTTGTTTGGTATATTCTATCGGCTGCAAACGAGGAGGAAAGATGCAGAGAAAGAAATCAGCAATGAAATTGCAGAATGGTGTAGCAATTACAGGGTAGATTGATGCCTTTCCTTCTCCCAATGCTTCACTGATCACAACAAAGTTTGAATTTAAAAGGAAAAATAATATTGCCAATTATTTAGATGAGAGATGATATATAACTCAGTGTCAAAAACAAAGCAGCCAAAGTTCTGAAAATAAAATAAAGTAGTTTATTGCAAAAAGAATCTTACTCAAGCAAAAAGACAAATATTAATGACAATTGTTTAAAATGAGCAAACATATTGAATGCTCAGATGTAAGTTTGCTCACTGAGCTGGAAGGCTTGTTTTCAGATATTTCGTCACCATATAGAGCACCCCTTCTGGAAATATAATGCATATACATCATCTAAATCTGAAAAAAAAACTCAGCAGATTCTAATCTAAGAAACACTTAAACTTGGGAAAAAATAATTACTAATAGATTGTCAAAATGCTGGTCTAAAGCCATAATCATTTTCCAAGCTATTAGCACCAGGGTTTCAACCTGGATCAGTTACGATTGGTTGAGTTCTCTGACCGGAGATAGCAGTGTAGGTTCAGAGTTTGCCTTTTAGAATGCTCCATTTGCAGTGACAGGTCTTCTGGTGGGTTTTCAGGTTCAAAGGGGTTTCAGAGAAAGGGAAAGAAGGTAAAGACTATTTCTCAGATTGTAAGCTCTCTCTGACTCTCAGTGTTCAACACCCACAAATTGGGTCATGCCACCTTTCTCTGACGGTGTTGTAGACTTATGCATTCAACCAGCTTGCAATCTGTAAATACAACATTTTTGTTGCTCAAGCCAGTGGTTTATGCTTTGAAATGTAGTCTTTTAAAAAAATGTTCAAGATTATATATACATGCCCACACTATGATATCATAAATTGAATTTTAGATAACACTTATAATTGTCTTTATAACTGCTGTTACAATGGGAAACTTTAATTATTGAAATGTGTGATATTAGTGGTAGGAGCCAGTTTTGTTAGAATATCTTCAGAAAACTTCACTTCAGCAGTGTTAAATGAGACAGGAACCACTGCTAAACCTGGTTCTTGGGAATAAAGTGGGCCAAATGGATCAATAGGAGAGCATTTAGGGGACAGTGCTCACTGCATCTTAGGGTCTAGGCGGACTACAGAAAAGAATAAAGAATGAAACAGAATACAAATAATTAACTAGGGAAACCATGTTGAAGGAGGTAATTATAAGGCTAGTCAACAAATTTGTGATAATCTTTCAAAATTCTTGACACAGATTGGAGGCAAGCAAATGTCCCTCTATTATTAAGAAGGGAATGAGGGGGTAAACAGGGAGCTATAGGCCTGTTAACCCTACATCCATAATTGGGGAAATGCTAAATCTATTATGAAGACCATGATAATGGGCATTTGCAAGAGAATCTCACAGGGGTTTGAGTGATGGGGGGGCTATAGTGTGATTTGTGGTAGATTCACACAAAACGTCTGGTGAGGCCTATCTCAATGTTGGGAGTGGCAAGGCGAGATTCTTGTTAGGTAGCAGTGAGTTGCTCATGCAAGGAGGATTGTTAAAAACACGCCTCATTAAAATTCAGGTTCATACTTACCAAATGTGCTGAACACATAAGATGCTGAGTAATCTCGATCTGGGAGTCAGAGCTGGTAAAATTGATGACATCAATTGGCTGCAAAGAGCCTCCATGGTGTTCAGCAACTTAATATGTGATCCATGAGCACAAGAGCAAACATCCTCCATCAACAGGTATTGACATTTACCAAACACTTACACCCAGCATGACACCTCTGCCATACAACTGCAGACTGGCTCAGGATCTGCAGTGCGTGGTGTGCTGGCTAACAGCATTGAAAGGCTGCAAGTAGGTACACTTTGTGCCCAGAGGTAGGCGCCCAGCTCATAGATTGTATCAGACAGCATGTCAGCACTGCTCGCTTATTATCTACACATTCACTCACTTGGCACATCACTGTATTCTCATACAATCCATGCCTTATCTTGCCATGCCTTTTAGCATGTTGCTGCTCCAACCAGAACCAAAGGCTATTCGTCCTGGGGTATTAATATGTGTTTTTATGCAGACACACAGACTGGAAACTTATCATGCTTTACAGAAGGGATTTATTGAGCAGTGAAGTGGGGGCTGGAGTGAAATCTTGTTGTATGGCACACTGAGATATCATCGAGGAGAAAGTGAGGTCTGCAGATGCTGGAGATCAAAGTTGAAACTTTATTGCTTGAACAGCACAGCAGGTCAGGCAGCATCCAGGGAACAGGAGATTCGACGTTTCGGGCACAGGCCCTTCTTCAGGAAGGGCCCCTGAAGAAGGGCCTGTGCCCGAAACGTCGAATCTCCTGTTCCCTGGATGCTGCCTGACCTGCTGTGCTGTTCCAGCAATAAAGTTTCAACACTGAGATATCAATCTAACTCCCACAACATGTGCCAGCAAATACACACTATGTTGATTCAACCAAAAGGCCATGACAAGAAGTGCATGAGGTATAGTCCTCAGTCCAGTCAAGGGAGGGGGATGGGGCCTTGTCGACTAGACGGTCCAGCACTGCTAATCAGGGCTCACAATCCTAGGGCCTGGCGATGGTCAGATGTCAGTGTGGGATGGTCGTAGTCAAGGAATCAGTCTGACTGCAGTCAGCGCAATGGTCAGTCCAGTGTGGCCAGCAGCAGCAGTCAGGGGAATCTATCAGCTGAGGAGTGACAAACTCAATGATCAGGTGTCTGGTCAGTCATCGTTCAGGGGTTGCTTGTTGAATTCAGTCAGGTATGTTGGGTAAATACAGTCCAGGAGGGGGGTGTCTATCTGACTATTAATGAGGGTGGAAAGGGGCCTTACACAGATAGTGGTTCGTGTGTGGAGTGAACTTCCAGAAGTAATGGTGGATGCAAGTACAGTTACAACATTTAAAAGACATTTGGATAAGTTCATGAATAGGAAAGATCTGGAGGGATATAGGCCAAGCACAGGCAGATAGGACTAGTTTAATTTGGGAACATGGTCAGCATAGATTAGGTAGACCGAAGGGTCTGTTTCCATGCCGAATGACTCTACGACAGTGGTAGGATCACTGCCAAAAGGGGTGGAAGAGTTGTAGCTTTGGGGTAGGAGCTGGGGTTGGTGGGGACAGAGACAGGAGGTGTGGTCAATGACAGTGATGGAAAAAAATCAAGGTGAATGCGGGGAAGTGAGAGGGCATGTGGAACAGCATCAGAAGTTGCTGGAGGATAGGAAGCGGTAATAGTGCAATGACCACCATGGGGGCCGGGGGGAGGTGGGGGTGTAAGTGCAGAGGAGCAGATTGAGCACCATCAACATTTAATGCTAATGTTCGGGGGCTACGAGGCCCATTTTAGGAGAAGATCAATGTGGAGGAGGATGATTGGAAATGGGTTGTCAGGGCAATGGAAGAGGGGAACTGGTGGCTGGGGAGGGGGAGGGGTGTGGAAGGAGTGTCTGCGGGTGCGTGATCAGGTCAGCGCTGAAGGTATCCACTATCAGCTGTGATCCCAACAATCTCCAGCTATAATTCATTTACAATCACTTCTTTACCTATTTCCAATGCAAGTGCTTAGACTTCAAATGTTGATCAAATATTATTAGCTCCATATTATCAATGCTTTCAAATCTAACGTCTGACATCCCAATGATGCAGAAATTAGTGGCAATGAGATAAAAAGAAGTGAATGCTGGTTAAAAAGTGTCCTATCACTTGTGAAACTTCCAGGGCTGCTATGGGAGGAAGGCGGGACATTGATTCGTCATCATCTCATATAAGTATGACGATGGACTGTACTGAATGCGATGAACATCTGAATGGCTGATGGGTTTCTTGTGTGGGAAGGGGGTTAGAACACAGCAGGCACTCACTTGTTAATGTAATGGGGTTGCTCACTCAGCGCTGTAGCACCTTCACTAAGTTGATGCATACGCTGTGACCAGGGATATGGTGTAGCAGAAGATAGGGCTCTTCAGGATATGGTTCTGCTGTTTGGACTGGTCTGGGAGGGTGCCTCTAGTATCATCCTGACAGATCTCTCACAGGAGTTGAGAGTGTGGTGCTGGAAAAACATGGCAGGTCAGGCAGCATCCTCAGTGCAGAATCAATTCCTGATGAAGGGCTTATGCCTCAAACGTTGATTCTCCTGCTCCTCGGATGCTGCAGGACTTGCTGTGCTTTTCCAGCACCACACTCTCGACTCTGATCTCCAGTATCTACAGTCCTTACTTTCTACTAGGTCTCTCACAGGAGATTGCTTAGCAAAGTTAAAGTACATGGGATAGGAGGTAATGCATAAAAGATTGGCTAACAGAGAAAAAAAGAGAGTAAGAATAAATGGTTGTTGTTGCTTTGACACACTGTGACTAGTGGGGTACCACAAAGATGGGTACTTGGGCCCTGGCTGTTCACAATAATATATTCAATGGCTTGGAGAAGGGAACCAAATTTAAATGTGCTGATGATACAAAGCTAAGCAGGAATGTATGTTATGAGGACAATATAAAGTGGTTTCAAAAGCTTCTGATGAAGAGCTTTTGCCTGAAACGTCGACTCTCCTGCTCCTCGGATGCTGTCTGATGTGCTGTGTTTTTCCAGCATCACACGTTTTGACTCTGATCTCCAGCATTGCAGTCCTCACTTCCTTCAACAGAATTTAGACAGGGTCAGTGATTGAGCAAGAACCATAGCAGTGGAATATGGAATCAGATGGAATAAATGGCATAACTAAGGGGTCACAATTTAATAATCAAGAAATACCACTTAGGTCTGAGATGAGGAGAAATGTTTTACTCAGAGGGTAAGAAATGTTTTACTCAGATGGTTGTGAGCCTTTGTAATTCTCTTCCACATAGTTGTTGAGTATATTTAAACTAGTTGTTGATAATTGTTTTTATTACAATTGGTTTAAATTGTGGGGATGACATGGACAAAAGGCATTGAAGTGTTCAACCATATTAAATTGTGTGACAGGCTTGAATGGATGGAATGGCCAATTCCTCTTATGATGTTCCACCATTAAGAATGGGTGAAAATGGATGGGAGGATAAGGGTAGTGGAAGATATGTATAATACACACACAACTCATCATTCCAAACATCTTTTTAATTCTTCATCAGAATAACAATGAATTTTTTTTCATTAAAACATTACGTCAAGGATAAGTAGTTCATACTAATTAGGACAAAATGTCCACAGTACAACACCCTGATGCTTATTAGTTCTTTCACCAACTACCATCATCTAGTTTGTTACTAATACATTATTGGCAGCATAGTTCAAACAAATGTTTTCTAATACTGCAACAGGTTTCTCACCCGTACAGCACATGTTAAACATTATTCCTTTTCTCTCCAAATCTAAGAAGTCATGATAATGACTGAAAATTATGCAATATTCCTCCCACTTTTGAAATACAGAGAAGAAAAATAGAATTCATGATGCAAATTAGCTGGACACTTCAGAAATGAAAGTTGAGCAAACAAATTAAGAATGCAGTTTCAACCTTAATCACTTTATTGAATCAGAATTTCGACTAGCCTAAATTGTTGTATAGGGCTATTTTTAAAACATGAAGTATGAACATTCGATGGTTTGCAACAAGAATCTGATTATTTTCTTGAAAAGTAACATTACAGTTTTCTTACCTGATTGTTTTATCAGATCTCCTATTAGTGAAACTAAAATATTCAGTTTTAAGGTTTTCATATATGAATTGAACAAGCTGGATTTTGTTGAGCAGATTGGGATTAGCTTAAACTCATTTGGTTTGAAGGAGGAAAACCATGTTGTTGTAATAAAGATGACGTGCATGGAAGACTGTAAGAAACATAATTAGAATAAAGAATAGCTCTGAAGTGACAGGTTTTGGGTATCGGGGAAATGGGAGGAAGATTTGGAGTGCATGGATGTCAATGTTTTGATTGTGGTAAGGTTGGTGAGCTGCAAGTACATGGAATTATGATGATATAATGAGAATAATGAGATCTTAGGGAAGACTGGACAATCAAATTCCTGGCCGTAATACTGGAGAGGGAGGATGTGCTTGTGGGTTCAAAGACTAGGCTATTCAGTTGGAATTAAGAAATGATGAAGGGAAGATTATGCTGCTGGGTTTATGCTATAGGTCAAACAGTGGGAAGGAACTAGAAAAAAGTGTGCAGGCAAATTACAGAAAAATTCAAGAACTTTGGAATAGCTTTAATGTAGGACTTCAATCACTGTGAGACAGATGGAGAAAATAACAAATAAGGGGCAAAGAGGGGAAGTAAATCTTAAAATGTGTGCAAGAGAGTTTTCTTTATTGACATGCTTCTAGGTCAACAAGGAAGGAAGGAAGGAGTGTCAGATTTACTTCTGAGGAATGAAATGCAGCAAAAGAGAAGCATTTATAAAGCTGTATCATCAGGTTCAGAGGCACGATTACAAAGTCAGGAAACTATCAAACATGAAAACACTTAAATGGAGGGGACCTGATTCCAATGGGTTGAAATGAGATCTAGCTGAGGTTTATTAGAACCTAACATTGATGAATGACACAGTAAATGTCAGAAGGACCTACAAATAGACAATATTCAGGCACAGTAACAATTTACAAGTTAAAATATAGTGACATTTTAACAGGCCTTCACAGGGCACATGACCAAACACTGGTTGAAGAGATAGGCTTTAGGGAATGTTTTAAAAGATGGATTTCTTCATTTTGACATTCAGAGCACTGGACAGAAATCACATCATGTCAACACTGACCTACCGCCTTTGCAATGCCTTTTTTAAATTAAACAGTTGGATTCCCCTGGTCCGCACCAGTTCTAAATCAGCAACTAGGTGCTGGCCGAGACCATCTGCCTGCTATGGATAGACGACAGGCACCGCAGCTGGGGTGATCCGGCACACGTCCAGAGTTGCCACTGGCCCCCAGGAGAGGGCAACACCTTGTCCAGTCATGGCACTTGCCCAGCCCTGCTTCGTACCCCAGCCTGACTGACCCAGCCCTTAGAGTCAATCCTTATCCCAAAGTGATGGAAGTGATTTGCCAACTTCCCTTACCTACACTGTTCTAACATACCAGAGGCTGTTCATCTTGTAGATCTGCTGCAGACATGGGTACGGCCCGGTGCAAGATTTACACCACCTCCCCCAGATTTTCAAGGGCCAGTGAGAGCAAGAAGCAAGGTAAAGAGAGGGTGAGAGAGAGAAAGACATTTCAAGAGAGAATTTCAGATCTATGATTGAGGAAGCTGAAGACACTTCCATCTATACGAGAATGATGAATATCGGGAAGAAGATGAGTTCAGGTATCTTAGAGGACATTGGTGTTGCAGAATATCTCACAGGTTGGGAGTGGTGATCCATGCAGGAGTATGAATACAGGATGAGCGTTTGAAAAACACAGAGTTGTTTATCTGGAAACCAATGTATTTCAGTGGGAACAGGCATGATGGGTAAGTGAAATTTGGTGTGAGTTGGAACATGGTCAGCAAGTTGTATGGGGGGAGGAGGTAGTGGAATGTAGGAGAATGACTAGGTTTGCATTGGAATAAACAAGTCTAGAGTTAACAAAACAGTGTGGGTTCCAGTTGAGTTGATGAGTTGAGGAAGGGATGAAGTCAGATGATGTCATGGAGATGAGGAAAGGTAGCCTTGGTGATGACACTTTAAGTAAGGCTTATTGCAAGAAGTAAACTCTCCAGAGCGAGAGATGAGCAGGAGAGGGTTTAAAAAGTCTATTCAAGAGGTTTACGTGAGACAAGTGATGGGAGAGATATCAAACCATAATATGACATGGGTATCGGGAAAGCACTAGATTGGTCAGTGATGCTGTTATTTCACATCTTTAATATAAAAGGCTTTTAGTTTGTGTATTGGTCTCGAGTCTTCTTTACCCTCTCTTTTTTCTTAGAAATAGCTTTTGGTAAATATATGATATGGGTGCAGAAGCATAAAGAGCACAAGAAAGGAAAGCAGTATATAGCAATTAATTAATTAATAGTGATGGAAGAATGGGTGATGTGTTGCTGCAGCAGCATGTGGGAGCTACTGGATACGAAGGTGATCCAGAGTAAACACATTCGTAGTAAATGTTTGCAGTTCACAGAATTTTGGATATAAGTTGAGGAAATGGAGTCCAAACTGCAGGCATAATGTCACAACAGGAAAAGTAGAAAATTACCTGGATACTTTCGTTCAGGAGATGGTTATACCCTTCAGATTAGGTAATTCAAGTTTGGTTTACGATCAGGGACAGGACAGTGTGACTACAGGTCAGATAGGCATGGCTAGAAATGAAAATGTGTTGCTGGAAAAGCGCAGCAGGTCAAGCAGCATCCAAGGAGCAGGAGAATCGACGTTTCGGGCATGAGCCCTTCTTCAGGAGCCATTTTCAGCTCTGATCTCCAGCATCTGCAGTCCTCCTTCCAGATAGGCATGGGTATCCAGGAGACAGTGGTCGAGAAGCCTCAGCCCTTGCAATTGCCAATAATTACAGCTAGCAACACTGTAATTAAGGGGAAAGTGACTGTTCTCTTCAGCTGTGAGTGTGGAGCCCAAGCATGTGTTGTCTGCCTATTGCCAGGGTTAAGGACATATCCTCAGGACTGAAGAGAATTTGGAGTGGATTGGGGTGGATCCAGTTGTTGTCTTCCACATTGGTACCAATGATATTGGTCGGTCGATCGGAGAGTCTGATAAAAAAGACTTTGAACAGTTAGGTGTTAAATTACAAAGTTAACGTCCAAGATAATAATTTTGGGATTAGTATTTCAGTCAGAGGCAAACTGGCATAGTATAATTAAAGCCATGAGGTTGAAAGATTCATGTGGGAGGATGGTTAATCAAGAAAGTTAATGGTTTGCTTATAAGGAAAGGTTGAGTAGTTTGGGCCTGTAATCATTGGAATTCATAAGACTGCAAGGTGTTCTTATTGAAACATACAGGTTTCTTAGTGGACTTTATGAGGTAGAAGTGGAGAATTGTTTCCCTTGTGGGAGAGTCTATGATATAAGACATAAGCTCAGAGTAAGGTGTCAACATTTCAGACAAAGATGAGAGAGCAAATTTTCTTTTAGACGAAGTAAATCTGTGGAATTCTGTAGAGGCTGGTGTTGAGTAAATTCAAGGTTTTGAGACAGATAGAATGTTAATTAGCAAGGGAAATGGTGGGAATAAGGAAACATCAGGAAAATGGAGTTGAGGATTATCAGATTGACCATGATTTCAATGAATGGTGGAGAGAACTTGAAGGGCAATATGGCCGACGTCTGCTGTTAAGTCTTATGGCCTTATGGTCTTATAATATCATGAAATAGTTGAAAGCCTATGAGGGGCAATAAAATGGGCATCCACAGCTGGAGCTCCCCAGATAACAACGACATTGAAATTAAAATGAAACAAAAAAACACATAATCAGTCCAAGGTTCTGAATTTAGTAGAGAACAAAGCTGAATATAAAATGTCTTAGAGAAAACTGAAACTGCATTAAACAGGGCAAAGAGAGTGTAAATAGTTTAGTGAGTTTCTTTTTCATTCTTTCATGGGATGTGGATATTACTGGCATGGCCATTATTGGTTGCCCATTTCTACTTGCCCCTGAGAAGATAGTATGAGCTTCCATCTTGAACTGCCTCAGTCAAACCAGACTGGCATACTTACAGGACTGTTAGGAAGGGAGCTTCAGTATTTTTGACCTGGTAACAGTAAAGGAATGAAGTTCCAAGTCAGAATGGTGTGTGACCTGCAGGTCGTGGCTTTCACATGCATCTGCTGCCCTTGCCCTTCTAGATGGCAGAGATTGTGGAATGGGAAGGTGATGTTTAAGGACCATTGTTGAGTTGTTGCAATGGACGTTGTGTAATACACACATGCTGCCACTGCGCATCAGTGGAGACAATGAACATTGAAGGTGATGCTTTAAGCCGGATGATGTTAAACTTGTTGATCATTTTTGGAGCTACATTTACCCAGGTAAGTAGGGAGTATTCCATCACACCCTCGACAGGTGCCCTGTATATTGTTGATAGGATTTGTAGAGTCAGGAGGTGAACTACAAGCCTCTGAATTTCCTGTCATTGACCTGCCCTTTGTGTCATTTATATGATGGTCCAGTTCTGTTTCTAATCCATGTTAACCCCCAGGGTATTAATAGTGGGGGATTCAGTGATGGGAACACCATTGAATGTCAGAGGATGATGGTTAGATTCTCTCTTGATGGAAATGGTTATTGACTGTGACTTGTATGGCATGAATGATACTTGCCGTGTATCAGCCCATGTCTGAATGTTGTTCATGAGTTGCTATAAATCAATACAGACTGCTTCAGTATCAGAGCAGTCACCATGTCTGACCTTATGCTGTCATTAGTGAAGCAGCTGCTGATTATTGTGTCCAGGACATACCCTGAGGAACTCCTGCAGTGATACTTGGGACTGACATGATTGGTTTCCAAAAATCACAATTATCTTCCTCTGTGTCAGGTGTGGCACTCCAAGCAGGGAAGAGTCCACTCCCCGCACCCTACTCCCTGAATTTCCGACTGACTTCAGTTTTGCCAGGACAAGGTGTCATGGGCAATTACTCTCACTCCAACTCTGGCATTCAACTTTGTCTGTCTCATAGAGTCATATTACAGAAGAGTCCCTTCGGCCCATTGAGTCTGTGCCAACCAATCTACACTAATTCCATTTTCCAGCACTTGATTCATAGCCTTGCATGCTGTTTGTATGTTATTCCATAGTACTGTTGATAGCATCTTCCAATTAACATAAGGGGAAATCCAAATGTCTCTTATAAGTTTTTGAATGTAGAATGTAGTCAAATGAAGAGTGAAGTTGGATAGTAACCACAGAGTTCTTTGTTGTTGTTGTTGGAATCCATGTTAGTGTCACTGCCAAAACTGATAACTTGCCAAAAATAGTCTAAAGAAGCTACTCCCCAAACTCCTCAAGATGCGGCTAAATTGGATCACCTTTCACAATGGATGATGAAGTCCTCATGCTGTCATTTGTTGCTTGTGATACAGGAAATATGTGCTACTGAGCTGCCTTCACATCTGTCTGATTCCTGTGTGCAGTCAGCCACTAACCAGGCTCATGACTGATTGTATGTGGTTCAGAACGATGACTTTCTGGCATTATTTAAAGCTAACCTGGATTGCTTAAAAGAAATTTGTTTAAAACAATCTGTACCTGCCAAAGGGGGGGGGGGGGTTATGGTTAAATAAAGAACTGACAGTTGTGCATGAAACATATCTGACCTAGAGAGCATTACATAATAGCACAGCTTTGAGCTGGGTTGCAACCTATTCCAGTGCTGCGTTAATGGAGGGGGCAGAATATAGGAGCAATTTCTTGAATAGAGATTCAGGAGATCCTCTAGACGCATGTTAAAAATTTAGCTAATAAAGACAAGAATGTTGGGACTCAACCCTGAAGATCTAAATGGAGTGCTGCATTACAGTCATTGACGTGAGAGGACTGGTTAATGTTATTGAATGCTGCTTCAAATTCCGTGTTCTAAAACCTACACAATTATCTTGAGGCACTGATTAAACCACAAGCACCCCCTCCCCCCCTCATTCACCTATCATTAATCTGGACACATATCTAATATGGTTATCCTCAACCTCTGCCACAGGGCCTCACTTCAATTCTAACAACTTGCACACTTATCGGCTATTCAGCATGATAGCCGCATCACCCGAAGATGTTGCACCACACTTACTGACAAATGTCCCTCTGTCTTGCAGGAAAGGGAAGTACATAACATCAGGGAAGGTGGTGTTGACCATGTCCAGTAACGGGATGAAACTACTGAAGATCATGGTATCTTCATACCTAATCTTCCTTCTTACATCTGTCTTTCCTCATTCTCTTCTGAGTTACAAGCTATGATGACATAAGCATGCATCTTTCCTATCTCCCCACAATCATGACCTGTACCTCCACTACCCTCACCTCACCTTACCCTTGAATTGTTTTTCTTTCCAATATGCAAGAAGTACAAGCTGACCAGGCAATGAGAGAATGGTGAGAAGACAGTGATGATGAAGACACAAGGCAACTTGAGATCACATTGAGCAGCTCATGTGTAGCAACCTGTAATTTAGAGGATAGGATAGAGTCGGAACCTGCATGTGGTAAAGCAGCAGGCACAAGTACACTGCAGCCTTGGCAAAGGGCAAGTGTATTGCAGGTACCAGTTCACTGAGGGCATAGTTGCTCATAGCTTCCGCCACAGAGCACAAAAATTAGGACTTCAGGTTACAGAGAAATGCTGATGAGTGTGCAGAATAAATGGCCTGTGTATTTTGAAATTCCACAATTGGAATTTTACAGTTAGAAATTCTACAATTAATTAGGAGAATGTGAGGACTGCAGATGCTGGAGATGAGAGCTTAAAAATGTGTTGCTGGAAAAGTGCAGCAGGTCAGGCAGCATCAAAGGAACAGGAGAATCGATGTTTCGGGCATAAGCCCTGCTCGAAATGTCGATTCTCCTGTTCCTTTGATGCTGCCTGACCTGCTGCGCTTTTCCAGCAACACATTTTTAAATTTGACAATTAATGTCAAGGAACATGGGAGAGACCAATTTTGGTTGGGCACAGTGGTTTGTGCAGAGTTTGGAACTCATTCTTTCTAGCAAAGAAGAGATGGATAAGCTCCATTAGCAAACCTGTAGGCCCAACCATGATAAAGCTCTGGTAGCTGATGTTGCAGCTTCCTTTGGAACCCGAGAAGCAACTAACTAGTGTCAGGGTGCTGCAGGGGAAGCTCAGTTATGTGATGGCAGCAGCTTGCTATCATACAAGCTCAGACTGTTGTGGGTTATCATGGGCAAAGCAGCTTGCAGAGTGTCAAAACTGGCCAACAATCTAGCACCATTCCAAAGGAGCAACAGGGACTCCATTTTCTTTGAGATAACAGTGTTTCATCCTCCTGTCTCACACTCCACCACCATCCTTACAGTTGGCTGACAGGCAGGCAATCCAGACTGTTGTCATCCGAACCAAGATTGTACTTCCCAGGCCTTGAGCCACCCAGGGTCAACTTCAAAGCCAGCCCTTATATCCTTCAGTGACTTTTACCAGTTTTGCTGTATCCACTGAGGTATAGTTACTTGAGTATGAGAAGACTCAAAGGAAACTGGAAGAAAGGCATTGAGAAAATGCACAGGAATGATTAGTTGACTTTTGCATGCAATACGTATGAGGTCCTTTGTAAATTTGACTTGGAACGCTTATTTTGTGGTGACTTTTATTTTTCCATTGTGGCCAAATGGATGCTATGATGGTCAGTGACAGAAAGAAGATAGGATCTGAGACAGCTGGAATGGGAATTGTGTAAGAATAGCTGGTATTGATTGGGATGACAGCCAAGATTTTCACTGACAGTCTAGGTTTCCTTTTCTCTCACACTCCTGCTACTCTGCTAACTAGGTGGTGGCAAAGGATACTCCCTCATGATGGAGTTTTCAGCAGATCACTGAGAATCAACCTGCTCCTCTGAATAATGCAGGGCGATCCAGGCAGTGAAATAACCTTTTCCACCAAAATTTATATTGCATGTATGCCTGACATATGGAGATCACCACATTATCAGTGGTTGTCCTTTTGGGGGAGCAGAATCCCTCATGAAGTGCAAGTAAAGTACCATGCGTGTGCAGTCAATGGAAGAAGTTAAAAATCACACCAGGTTATAGTCCAATAGGTTTATTTAGGAGTACAAGTTTTTGAGTGCTGTTTCATCATCAAGTAACTAATGGAGCAAGATCATAAGACACAGAATTTACAACAATCTAGGTTTGTTCATTGCATCGCATCAGTTGTATGACACTTTGATCTTTTACTATAAATTCTGTGTCTTATGATTCTGCTCCACTAGCTATCTGACAAAACAGCAGTGCTCCGAAAGCATGTACTTCCAAATAAACTTGTTGGACTATAACCTAGAGTTCTGTGATTTTTAACTTTGTCCATCCCAGTCCAAAGCCTGCAGCTCCACATCATGTCATTGGAAGAGAGATTGCATTGTTAACTCTCATTGACTCCAGGGTCTCCTTCTCCCCCTCTACTTTGCAATAATGGCCAGCAAACTATGGGATGTTGGAAACATCTCTAACTCTTGCCTGAAAGGAATCTGATGAACATGTTCTAGAATCACTACAGTGTGAAAGTGGACCAGTCGCTCCATCAAGTCCACACTAACCCTCCAAAGAGCATCCAGAGGCAACCCGTGCAGACGTGGGAAGGACATATACAGACAGTAACCCGAGACTGCAATTAAATCCGGTCGCAGGCACTGTGAGGCAGTAGTGCTAACCACTGAGCTAGTGGGCCACCCATGTTCTGGTCACCTTCACAGTTAATATGGAGCACTAAAGGCTTTAGAGGGAATGGAAGGTGGGGGATAATATGTGGGAGGAAGATAAATTAAAATTAATCCTAGACACTCAGAAATGTTAGCGTTGGTATCTTTCTGATAAGCAGAAAGATGATCTGCTGGAGTGATGGACTAGATTCAAAATCACTTCAGTGCACACTGTGGGAGCATGCTTCAGAATAGTATTAATGGAAGAGGCTTGGAATCAGATCATTTACTTATCCCATTTTGCTGAGGATTTCTGAGGAGGGTCAGGAGAGTGAAAGAGAAATATGTCCAAAAACATGAAGGAAATACTCAACATAATTCCAACCTGCACTGCAAGACCCTCTCAACAACCTGCTGTAAGTTTGCTATATCTTGAGCAAAAAATGAGGTTAGACTCTGAATACATTAATATAGCACATATTAAATGGAGTTAAGACATAAAATAAAAATCCATTGGTCAGGCATTAACTTCAATGTTTCACAATTCCACCAGGAAGTGAAGCAATGCAGAATTAAAGAGTAAATGAGGAGCGTAGGAAGTTGATGTTACCATCAAACATTCACACCTCACTGTTATTCCTTATTTTCCTTTTTTGGCGTATTTCTCTCAGCTATAGTTACTAAAGTGAGCACATTATTTCAACAAAAGCAATGAATCACCTCTTTAAAGAGGTACATTTTCATGGCGCAAGACAAACTTTGTCATGTCATGTTGAGCATATATATATTAAAAAAAATCACACACTGCCTTATGTTCAGGTCCCCCACCAAGTAGGAACTTAGATATGGAGTTGATGCCCTTTAAACATATGCAGCCGTGAATGAAGTAAAAATATATCACACTCTACTATATCAATGATTATACAGATACTGTTCCACAGATCACCATTGCTTGACAGGAAACTGTTTCCAATGTAGCGGATGTCCTTCGGAGATGCACAAACCACTGGACTAGCTTCTCATGTACTTCATTAAGTAACACCGTAGTCTGGGCTGCCCTTCATGATTTTGACAATACTGGCATTTGGCAACTGGAGCCAAAATCACACTTATAGATTTTGGGTCTTCCTTCGTACTGCAGCTGTATCAAGACCAAACCTAAACGATACAAAGGATCAAAATAAAAATTAGTTTTATTTTGTTGAAGTCATATGGCTATTTTAATTGTCCCAAGAGAAATTGTTTATCTCCTTTTGATGTGCTAATGTTGGGGGGTGGGGTCAGGGAGATAGAACATAGAACATAGAACAGTACAGCACAGAACAGGCCCTTCAGCCCACGATGTTGTGCCGACCATTGATCCTCAAATTT
Organism: Chiloscyllium plagiosum; assembly: GCF_004010195.1. Taxonomy (NCBI): domain Eukaryota; kingdom Metazoa; phylum Chordata; class Chondrichthyes; order Orectolobiformes; family Hemiscylliidae; genus Chiloscyllium; species Chiloscyllium plagiosum. Next base: position 19,434,685 of record NC_057713.1, read on the forward strand.
CTGTGACCGTATGCATGTCCAGCAGTCTCTTAAATGTCCCCAATGACCTTGCTTCCACAACTGCTGCTGGCAACGCATTCCATGCTCTCAGAACGCCTCTGACATCCCCTCTATACTTTCCTCCAACCAGCTTAAAACTATGACCCCTCGTGTTAGCCATTTCTGCCCGGGGAAATAGTCTCTGGCTATCGACTCTATCTATGCCTCTCATTATCTTGCATACCTCAATTAGGTCCCCTCTCCTCCTCCTTTTCTCCAATGAAAAAAGTCCGAGCTCAGTCAACCTCTCTTCATAAGATAAGCCCTCCAGTCCAGGCAGCAATCTGGTAAACCTCCTCTGAACCCTCTCCAAAGCATCCACATCTTTCCTATAATATGACGACCAGAACTGGACACAGATTCCAAGTGCGGTCTAACCAAAGTTTTATAGAGCTGCAACAAGATCTCATGACTCTTAAACTCAATCCCCCTGTTAATGAAAGCCAAAACACCATATGCTTTCTTAACAACCCTGTCCACTTGGGTGGCCATTTTAAGGGATCTATGTACTTTCACACCAAGATCCCTCTGTTCCTCCACACAGCCAAGAACCCTATCCTTAATCCTGTACTCAGCTTTCAAATTCGACCTTCCAAAATGCATCACCTTGCATTTATCCAGCTTGAACTCCATCTGCCACCTCTCAGCCCATCTCTGCATCCTGTCAATGTTCCACCACAGCCTACAATAGCCCTCTATACTGTCAATGACACCTCCAATCTTTGTGTCGTCTGCAAACTTGCTGACCCATCCTTCAATCCCCTCATCCAAGTCATTAATAAAAATTGCAAACAGTAGAGGCTCAAGGACAGAGCCCTGTGGAACACCACTCACCACTGAATATTTTCCTTCTACTACCACTCACTGTCTTCTGTTGGCCAGCCAATTCTGTATCCAGACAGCTAAGTTCCCCTGTATCCCATTCCTCCTGATCTTCTGAATGAGCCTACCATGGGGAACCTTATCAAATGCCTTGCTGAAGTCCATATACACCACATCCACAGCTCGACCCTCATCAACTTTTCTAGTCACATCCTCAAAGAACTCGATAAGGTTTGTGAGGCATGACCTGCCCGACACAAAGCCGTGTTGACTGCATTTAATCAAGCCATGCTCTTCCAGATGGTCATAAATCCTATCCCTCAGAATCCTTTCTAAAACCTTGCGGACGACAGACGTGAGACTTACTGGTCTGTAATTGCTGGGGATTTCCTATTTCCTTTCTTGAAGAGAGGAATTACATTTGCCTCTCTCCAGTCCTCAGGTACGACTCCAGTGGAGAGCGAGAATGCAAAGATCTTTGAAAGTGGCAAAGCAATTGCATTTCTCGTTTCCTAAAGCAGCCGAGGACAAATCTGGTCCGGGCCTGGCGACTTGTCAATCTTAATGTTTGACAAAATTTTCAGCACATCATCTTCCTCTATTTCTATCCATTCCAGCAAGCACACCTGCTCTTCAAAGGTTTCATTCACTACAAAGTTCATTTCTTTTGTAAAGACAGAAGCAAAAAACTCATTTAGGGCTTCCCCATCCTCCTCAGACTCCACACACAAGTTCCCTATGCTATCCCTGATCGGCCCTACTCTTTCTTTGACCATTCTCTTATCCCTCACATAAGTGTAAAATGCCTTTGTGTTCTCCCTAATCCGTTCTGCCAAGCCTTTCTCATGTCCCCTCCTGGCTCTCCTCAGACCATTTTTGAGCTCCTTCCTCGCCTGCCTGTAATCCTATAGAGCTGAGCTTGACCCTAGCTTCCTCCACCTTATGTAAGCTATCTTCTTCCTTTTGGCAAGAAGCTCCACCACTCTCGTCACCCAAGGTCCCTTTGTCTTACCCCTTCTTGCCTGTCTCAGAGGGACATATTTATTCATCACTCGCAACAACTGTTCCTTAAACAGTCTCCACATGTCTGTAGTGCATTTACCATGGAACAATTGCTTCCAGTCCATGCTTCCTAACTCATGTCTAATCGCATCATAGTTTTCTCTTCCCCAATTAAATATCCTCCCATTTTGCCTAATCCTCTCCTTCTCCATAGCTATGTAGAATGTGAGGCAGTTGTGGTCACTATCACCAAAATGCTCTCCCACCATAAGATCTGATACCTGTCCCGGCTCGTTTCCGAGCACCAAGTCTAGAATGGCCTCTCCCTTCATCGGCCTGTCAACGTACTGAGTTAGGAAACCCTCCTGAACACACCTTACAAAAACAGCTCCATTCAAATCTTCTGCTCGAAGGAGGTTCCAATCAATATTGGGAAAGTTAAAGTCACCCATTACAACAACTTTACTACATCCACACTTTTCCAAAATCTGCCGACCTATGCTTTCTTCCATCTCCCTGCTGCTATTGGGGGGCCTGTAGTAAACCCCTAACGAGGTGAATGCTCCCTTGCTGTTCCTA
>NC_057713.1:19437174-19459143 GCF_004010195.1 Chiloscyllium plagiosum
TCTTTCCCACTAGCTGGTCTACCTCTTGCTATTGCCTTATCTGCATCAACTCTCACCTCCGGTTTACAGCTCAGGTTCCACCCCCCCTGCCAGACTAGTTTAAACCCTCTTGAACTACTTGAGCACACCTTCTACCCAGGACATTGGTCCCCTTCCAGTTCAGATGCAACCCCTCCTTCTTGTACAGGTCCCACCTTCCCCAGAAGGCATCCCAATTATCTACATATCTGAAGCCCTCCCTCCAACACCAGCTGCGCAGCCACGTGTTAAGCTGCGCCCGCTCCCTGTTCCTCGCCTCGCTATCTCGTGGCAGCGGTAGTAAACTAGAGAACACTACTCTGTTCGTCCTGCTTTGCAGCTTCTATCCTAACTCCCTGAAATCACTTTTTATATCCTCAATCCTTTTTCTGGCTATATCATTAGTGCCAATATGTAACATGATTTCTGGCTGTTATCCCTCCCCTTTTAGGCCAAAGATAAGAGTGATCATTTTCCTTCAGCTGTTTTCAGGTTTTGTTCTATGTCCTTCTTTTGGTAACATGGTTAGATATTTTGAGGCCCATGTTGTAATCGATGAATTGTGAATGACAGTCATGGGTAGCAGTGACAAGATATGCTTTACTCACAGCTAACAGTGAAAGGCAACATTTGGCCTTTTGATGAATGCTCATGTTTCACCTGAGCGTCTTCAATGGAACAATGTGCCATTTCAAGGAACCAGGCTGCATATCCCATCCCATTCTGAGTCAATGTGATAAATTCACTACGTCAGCTCGGCATTCTTAATAGCGTGTAAGGCAAACGCGGAGGTGTAATATTATGTCACTGGACTTGTAATCCAGAAGATAGGAGTAATGTTCAGGGATTTCTTTTCAAATCCCAAAACTGTATTAGTGGAATTTAAATACAATTAAAATAAATCTGGAATTGAAAGCTAATCATGAGTGATGCTAACTGTTTTTACTAACATCGACTGTCTAGGGGAGGAAATCTCTCATCTTCATCTCGTCTATTCAAATGTGACTCCAGATTCATAGCAATGTGGTTGAAATAGCTGAGAAAACCACTCATTTCAAAGCTAATTAGGGGTGGACAATGATTGCTTGCCTTGCCAGTGCCATCCTCATCCCACGAAGGCTGAAGGAAGTATCAGTGTGCTCCTGCTGTAAAAAGTGTCCTGTATGATTTCATTTTTAGTTTGCCTCAGTGTATATACCATTCAGGAATTTACTATTTACAAAACAAAAGCCATAAAATGTTCTGCATTGATTACATCCTCAGTCTGGGAGGAATCCTTTTCAAACATACCAGCATCTGTCTGCCCTTTCATTGTTAAGTAACGAATCACCACGTTGTGCCAGTCAATAGCATCTTCAATTTGCATCGGACCGTTTTGCCTTATGCCTCTTAAGAAACCTGTGGAGAGGTAATATTTGAAGCTAGATTAATCATATTCACACTCATTACAAATAGAAATATTCTGTTATTAGCACTTGGTTTCAAACTTTGGATTTTTACAATTCATAGTCATTTACAGCAAAGAATGAAGCCATGATGACCGCATAAGTCAACAAAGATGGGACTATACTAATACCATTTTTCAGTTCTTGGCCCATATCACTGGAGACTATAGCAGTGCCGCTTAAGTATTATGAGAGTTTCTGACTCAACAGACTCCCACCACCCTCTTGGTGAATACATCTCTCCTCAACTCTCTTAGCTTTCTACCTTTGAGCTTAGGACTACCTCGTCCTGATCACTGAACCCTTTACTAATGGAAAAAGTGTTTTCCTATCCGCCCTATACAATCTTATACAGATCCTATCCTAACCTTTGCTGGTCCAAGGAAAACAACTTCAGCCTTTCTAATCTTCCCTTATAGCTCAGAATCTCCATCTCGGGCATTGTCCTGGTAAATCTGCTCTGACCCTTTCTATAGTGCAATCAGGTCTCTCCTATAACGTGGTGACTAGAACTGCACACAGTATTCCAGCTGTAGACTAACAGTTCCAGCAAAACCTCCTTGAATTTTATGCCTCAGCCTAAAATAGAAGAATCCCATTTGCCTTCTTAACCACCTTATCTACCTGCTCTGCAATCTTCAGGGATTGTAGGAAGATAGGAACAGGAGTAGGCCATTCAGCCCTTTGAACCTATTCCATGATTTAATGAGATTATGGCTGATTTGTGCCCTGACTCCATATGGACCCATATCCCTTAACACTTTTGCGTCACATTTAGAATTAATAACTGATCTAGAATTAACTGCCATTTGTGGAAGAGAATTCCCAACCTCTACCACCCTTTGTGTGCAGACATGCTTCCTAACATATCTCCTGATTGGTCTGGCTCTAATTTTTAAACTATGCCCCCTAGTTTTAGAATCTCCAACCAGTGGAAATAGTTTATCTTTCTCTACCCTATCTTTTCATGTTATAAACTTGAAGGCTTCTATCAGCTAATCCCTTAATTTTCTAAATTTTAGAGAAAACAGGCCTTGTGGGAAAATCTCTCCTCATAACTTAACCCCTGAAGCGCCGTGGTTAAGCATACCAAGGTCCTTCTGATCTTCAGTATTTTCCAGAGCCTCATCATTTACAGTATAATCATTTGCCTTGTTCGTTATCGGCAATTATTCACTGACAAATATGACTGTCCACCGAGGAAAAACCATGTCTCTGGTCATGGGCTCTGTGAGTTGTTGTGTGGCTGATAAGCCTGATCCTAGAGCCGCAACTTTGACCACACAGATAGCAGGTGCTGCTGGGAAGTGGAACTGGTCCTTGGTCTTGATGTCTGTGGCATTCCTTTTTCTGGTTCTTTTTTCCATACTTCCTCTTCCCTCCAGGTGTTCTCAAAGGATTGTTTCTCTTTATATAGGAAGTTTCTCCGTGTCAGTTTCATTTGAACGATGTGCCTCCCATGTGTTGACATTTATGTTGCATTTCTTAAGGGATGCCTTCAGGCCTCGTTATCCCTCCCAACCTTACACATCCAGGTTGAATTCCATTTGCCACTGCTTTGCCCACATGACCAGTACAGAGGAACTTCGATTATCTGAATATCAATGATCTGAATACCAGTCCCCAAATGACTGTCTGCCCGCCCTCTCTCTGTCCCCATACTTTCTCTGGGGTTCTACAAAGGGGGGGGGGGGAGGGGGTACCCTAAACACACCTCCCAATCCCATCACCAGATAATCTCTTGAACATTGTCCTGTACAGGGCAAAGGTGGAACCTGTCAAAAAGGTTGCAGTAAAAAGTTGTGTGTGTGGCTGTGGCTGCGTGTGTGTGCTATTTGGAGACTTACCCCACAAAGGCAGCAGCAGCAGCAGTCTTGTTGTTGGCGTCTAGTCCAGCTGCCCCGGCGATGGGGGGGGCTGAAGGATTCATGAGAATGGTGGGGGGGTGGGGTTCCACGGAGTTGAGGGCGGAGGCTCGTGCACTGTGTGCTGCTGCAGACTCCTGAACAGGGAGCTGCATTTAAAAACTCCGAGCCCCAGAGGAAAGGCATTTAATCAATTAACTGAATAATCAATTATCTGAACGAAATAGTGCCCGCCCATTACATTGTTCCCCTGTACATTGAACATTGAATATAGAACACAGAATAGTACAGCTCAGGAATGGGCCTTCAGCCCCACCGTCAAATTGAACTAATCTCTTCTGCCTGCCCTTGGTCCATATCCCTTCATTCCTTGTATATTCATGTATTTATCTAAGAGCCCCTTAAATACCCCTATTGTATCTGCCTCTACTATTACCTCTGGTAGCATGTTTCAGACTCCTAACACTCTCTTTGTAAAATATTTGCCCCTTACCTTAAATGCTAGCTCTCTAATATTAAACATTTCAACTCTGGGAAAACGATTGAAATCCTCCTGCAGTTTATGACTATCCTCCTCAATATTCAGTACCCTATCAACTTTTGTGTCATCTGCAAACTTCACTATCGTACCTCCTACACTGAAGTTCAAATCATTGATGTACACCATAAACAGCAAGGGCCCCAGTAATGAACCAAAGGGACCCTATTGGAAACAGAGAAGGGACCCTATTGGAAACAGAGACCCAGTTATAGAAACATCCTCTGATCATCCTGCCTTCCAGTCAATTTTGGATCCAGCTACTTTGCCTTGGATTCTATGGGCTTCCACTTCCTTGACAACTGCTTTAAGTGTAAGTTTATGCTTATGTTTTCTTGACTGTTAAACTCTCGCCATATATTTAGAAGCTCTTAAAATGGACAGAATTCAAGCCAAGCTCATAAAAATGTCTTTTCCTTTGATTAATGTTGCTTTCACTGTCCATTTGTCTTTCTTAGACACTCTTTACTATTTATACATTTTATCTTAATTGGCAAAGCTGGGATATAATCATCCATTGCTCCCCAGAATTAAAGTTAGGGAGTTCTTAATGCAATCTTGAGTGTCAAACAAAACATTTTATAGATTTTTGCCTCACCATAGTAAATTATATCTATTCCTTTCAATGAATAATACTTCAGGACGAAGAAGGTATTGCCATGTAAAGTGTATAACCCCTTGTCTGTATCACACGGAAAATAATTTCCACCATGGGCCAAGTGATGGAATGAAAACTGGCATCTGAATGAAACACATACTGTAAGAAGAGATACAGAATTGGTTTGCAAAACGTGCCTCCTAAGACGGTGGGTAAGAATTTCTTGTGTTAATCACCTGGTCAGATTTAAAGAGAGCTGAATATAAAGTGGGCCATACAAAAGGCATCTGAAGTGATGTTGGCCATTTGGTCATACTGGGCAAGAGAAATTTCTTTATGCTCATAATTAATCGGAATGAGCTTATATTGAAACTCTTCTCAGATCAGTTTCTTTTCACATGGAACACAAGAACATGGGACCAAAAGAAATAGGAGCAGGACGAAAGCATGGGGCGGCACGGTGGCACAGTGGTTAGCACTGCTGCCTCACAGCGCCAGAGACCCGGGTTCAATTCCTGACTCAGGCAACTGACTGTGTGAAGTTTGCACGTTCTCCCCGTGTCTGCGTGGGTTTCCTCCGGGTGCTCCGGTTTCCTCCCACTGTCCAAAGATGTGCAGGTCAGGTGAATTGGCCATGCTAAATTGCCCGTAGTGTTAGATAAGGGGTAAATGTAGGGGTATGGGTGGGTTGCGCTTCGGCGGGCGGTGTGGACTTGTTGGGCCGAAGGGCCTGTTTCCACACTGTAATGTAATCTAATATTGAGTCCCCTTTATCTTCAATAGGGCTGATCTTCAGCCTCAACTCCATGTTTCCAAATCATAGGATTTGCTAGAAGTTTAAAAATACTCTTAACTAAATTTAAATTAAATCAGCAATGCAGCACAAAAGCCCCTGGAGTTCAGAATTTCAAAGATTCAGAACTTCAAAAGCTATAGCACTTTTCAGTGCTGAATGAGCAGCACTTTATTCTGTTGGTGTGGCCTCATGTTCTCAATACCCCAACCAGGGGAAACAAGACAGAAAGATAGAAGATAGGAGCCTTCGGCCCTTTAATATGGTCAATATGGTCATGGCTAATCCTCCATCTCAATGCCACATTCTCGCTTTCTCCCATAACCCTTAATGCCTTTAAAATTTAAATAATTATCTATATACTTCTTGAATATCTACAAAATCAGTGACTTGGCCTCCAGAACTTTCTGTGGTACAGAATTCCCCAGGTTCACTGCCCTTTGAGTGACCATTGTTTTTCTACATCTCTATTCTAAATGGTCTGTCTATACATACCCTGAGACTGTGACTCCTGGTTGTTGACTTCCAATAAGCAAAAACATCCTCCCTGCATCTAGTCTGTGCAGAATTGTTTAGATTTCGATCAGATCCCCTCTCATCTGCTTTGCTCTAGCAAATATATACGTGGTGAAAGCAATCTCTTCTGATAGGACAGTCCTGCCAGTCCCTATAAAGTCTAATGAACATTGGTTGCAATCTCTCTGTGACAAGAAAAACAACCTGTCACTGTGTATCTTGCAATCTCCCTTCCCCTCTCATTCTTCTCAAGCCTAGAGAAATTTCTCAGTGTCTTTTCATTTGACATCCCTCTCTCTCATCACAAGGACAAATCTAATGAACCTTCATTCTACTATTTCTGAAGTAAATAGACCCTTTCTTAAATATGGAGATGAAAACTGCATATAATCTTCCAGCATGGAAGAGGCCTTTTGGCCCATCGATTCTGCAGTGACCCATCTACTTTCCAACACTTGGTCCACATTATAACATTTCAAATGTTATAACATTTCAAGTGCTCATCCACAAGTGTTTTAAAGGTTGTGAGGTTTCCTGCCTCTCCTACCCTCCAAGCTAGTGCATTCCAGACCCCACCACTCTCTGGGTGAAAAAGAGTTTTCTCAAATCCTCTCTAAATCTCCTACATTTCACCTTAAAGTTATGCCCCTTATTCTTGACCCTTTGACTAAGGGAAATAGCTGCTTCTTAACCATCATGTCCGTGCCCCTCACAATCTTTTACACCTCAGTCAGGTCCCTTCTCAGCATTTCCTGCTCCAAAGAAAGCAACTTCTGCCTATACAGCCTCTTTTCATAATTACTTCATTCTAATGCTTTAATCTCCTTTCAATAAAGGCAAAAATGGCTTTTGCCCTCCTAAATGCATGATGCATCTGATAACTTTGTGTTCCTCGCACAATTACATTCAAGTACCTCTGGACAATAAAATATGCAGGTTTTATGCATTTTTAAAAAATGTTCTACTTTTAGATTCAAAGTACAGAAAGTGAGTAACTTAATACTTTTTACTCCACCTTGTTGCAAGAGCAATAATAAAAACAACAGCAAGAGGATCAACAGCATCCAAATACTGAGAATGAAAGCATTGCAAGGCCTCTTCCATGCTGGAAGACTATATGCAGTTTTAGGTGGTATGCAGTCTAGTTTGTTTTTGTTCGTTGTTCAATCCATTTGCTCACCATCAATGGCATGTGTCTGTTGCAAAGTTGTTTCACTGGTGTCTTTCTTCAATTGCTAATTATTTTTTCCAAGTGTAGGCCCAAATTCAAACTGAACCTGTCACAATCTGGGCCTTTCTCTATTCCCTGAAAACTAGTACTTAACATTGATACTACAATAATAAAAGTACCTTCTGGTGAGATTTGTGTTGTTCTCTTTGAGGGGTTTCGTATCCAACCAACAGATGTGTGTGCCAACATGTCGATAGAATGTGTATCTGATATTGTCTCAAGGTCATCTTCTTCATTCATCAGCTCTCTGCCCTCAGTGGAGCACAGTTTACCTATGGTTTAAAACAAAAAAAAATATTGTCGTGTTAGAGTGCTGCCTTGAAAATGCAGGTTGACTTGATTTAGTGAAGGTGTCATGGAGTATTGCCAATGGACAACAAACAGCGCTATCTCATCTTAAAATAATCACAGAAAATGAAACGCAGGTCAGTCTGAAAGAGAACAGGTGGGTTAATGTTTCAGATGACTTCTATAAAACATTAAACCTAAAATGTTAAGCTCCAACACTCAGAATTATTGGCAGCGAGGTGGACATTTAAAGACTCCATTAACATGAAAGCATTCAGTGTGCACTTTGTAAGGAGGGAATGACAGTTGAAGTTTGGAAAGACTGAACAGTGCCCAAGTTGATTTTACTGGTGAGAAATAGGCTGAGGATGGGTAGTTCAAAAACTCAGAGCTGGGGTTGAGAGGAGTAAGTGGAAAGCAGTAACTTTGCCATAGAAATTGATGAGTCAGATCAGGGAAGAATATCCTGGAGAAGTTCTGGTGTTCTGGTTCACACTTAAGTGGCCTGGGGAGATGTAAGAGAGGTTGGTATCAATAACTGATTTAGTGGTGAATATAGGATAGGTCGAGGCCTGAGATAGATTAGAGTGGTGCTGGAAAGGCACAGCAGGTCAGGCAGCATCCGAGGAGCAGGAAAATCGATGTTTCGGGCAAAAGCCCTTCAACTGTCCTGCTCCTCGGATGCTGCCTGACCTGCTGTGCTTTTCCAACACCACTCTAATCTAGACTCTGATTTCCAGCATCTGCAGTCGTCACTTTTGCCGAGGGCTGAGATAGTTGAATGGATAGAAGCAAATTTGAAGATGAAGAAAACAATTAGCTCCTGAACCAGCCGTCAGAGTTCCAGGTGAAACAAGAGAGGTGGGCCATTTTGAAGGACAGGCATAATTGTTTTCTAGAAAAACACAGCAGGCCAATTTACACAAACTAAGATTCCACAAATGACAATATCAGCAATGACAATTTAAATCTGTTTTGAGGATCCTGGTTGAGAGGTAAATGTTGGCCAGTTCATTGTAAAATTTCTTCAAACAGCACCTGGGATCTTTCACATTGAATTGGACAGCACTGAAGTATTGGCCTAGATGATTCCAGCAGGTACTGGAGTGATTTAAGATGTGAGAATTCCAAAAAACCCATAATTAGTGATAGTCAGAGGAGATACTTCTCCAAACTTTGCAGAGTCAAGTACAGAGAAAGGGATGGAGCTTCCTGTCTAACTGATGGCCATGGACTTGGAAGAATTTCAACACCTTGCCACTTTACTGGGAGAGGGACTGTAGGACAATCTGGCCAAAGGTATAAAAGTTTTAGTCAATGCTCCTCTACTGGCAATCTCCATTTTGAAACTTGGATGAAATGCTACATGCTCATGCCACTGTATAATCCTATTTTGAAACTATATTTGTATATAAGTTAACATTGAGTACATTATTGCGCTATTGAAACACACGATAGACAACTACAGAGATGCCCTACAATACGCACAGAAGTATCCCACCACATGGGTCTGTGCAGCATACTGACTCGAGGTCATTGTTTTAAAAAAAGAATTTAAAATGGAGAGGAGGGCTTTTTTTTCTCTCAGACAGTCATGAGCCTTTGGAACTCTTTTCCAGAAAAGGTGGTTGAACAACGTGTCAGTGGCTGAGGGAGTGGATGTTTGTGATGCTAATCAAATGGGCTGCTTTATCTTGGATGGTGTCAAGCTGTTTTAGTGTTGCTAGTGAAGCTATACTGATCCAGACAACTGGACAGTATTTCATCACAATCCTGATTTGTGTCTTGATAGTTCAGTTTCTGGTCAATGGTAACTTGCAGGATGCTGATGATGGGGAGATTCAGTGATGATAATGTCTTTGAACATCAAGGGATGATGGTTAGATTCTCTCATGCTGAAGATGGACTTTACCTGACAGTTGTGAGGCACAAATGCTACTTGCCACTTATCAGTGCAAGCCTGAATGTTCTCCAGGTCTAGTTGCATTCAGATATGGACTGCTTCAGTATCTAAGGAGTCGCACATGGTACTGAATATTGTTCCATCATGAGTGACATTCCTATTTCTGACCTTATGATGGAGGCAAGGTCATTGATGAGGCAGATATTCGGGCCTAGAAATGATACCTTGAGGAACTTCTACAGAGAAGTCCTGGAGCTGAGATGACTGACCTAAGCCATCTTCATTTGGCCCTAACCAGTGTAGGGTTTTTGCCCACCTCCCATTGATTCTAGCATTGCAAGGGCTCCTTGATGCTGTGCTCGGTCAAATGTAATCTTGGTGCCATAAATCATCACTCTCACCTTGCTTCTTTGCATTTGGGTAAAATAAATAACAACTTGAACAAAACATTTCAATGTCAAAACATGATGCTGAAGAATTCCTGCCACATGGTGTGGTATTACCATTAATTCCACACAAATTAGAATTGCTGTTGACAGTAAGAGTTCAAGAAGAGCACTGTTTTATGCTGGAACAGAATTTGCATGAGTAGATATTTAGCAGTTGTCAGTGGTGCTGACTTTTGTTGACTTTTCAAAGCTACTTGGCAACAGAAATTAAACATTCAAATGTTTGAAGTATATTGGTTACCTCTTACCAGCTAAGTGTTTAGAATGATCATGATTCTGAACAGGAGCAGCAGGAAGCCATACAGCTTGTTGGTGTGACGTAAGTTTAAATTTTCGCATTAATTTTGCAATTGAGACCTCCTACTAAATTGGATATTGCATGAATCACTGCAGAATTTGGGGATTTAATATTTGTATAAGTCATCTGCCGTATAAGTACAGATACAGAAGACATGCAAAAGAAGTACCAACTCTCAGATAGACACAGAAGCACTGAGCTACAACCAATTGTGGAAATATTCGGCCCACAGTGAATGAATATGAACTCTGACAAGGAAATACTCCCCAAAGCTAAGTGAGTGCAATATGCACATTTTTTCATGGACTTAGCCAATGAGGTGCACAACAATGGAATCAGATGTCAAAACTTGCATTTGAAAGCCATTGGAGATTTTCAATTGTTTCACTCAATCAAGAAATTTACAAACAAGTTCTACCAATATTATGTCATAAGGTCTTGGTGGGAGAACAGCTCTGGATTTCAGAAGGAAATAGACCTACTATGTGGATCTCCCCATAGGCTTATGATGTCTATCATACCAAGACACTTCATACCTGATCGCTGTCATGCAATAAACTACACACTATTTAAGACAAGTCTCCATGACTCCTTTTGATACACTACCTTGTGCTTTTCCCCTACCAGGCTAGACAAAGTGGGATCTGTAGATCCCAAAGAATAACAGTAAATTTACATTATGGTCACACTTTCTCAGAGTGACTTGTGCAGTCAACCAGCAGCTAAAGACATAAACAGACCAGAAGCTTGCAGAAAAGTAATACCTGGCAAGATTCTAGAAGGCAAAATCTACCTTTAATGCTAAAAGCATTTCAAACCTAAAGAAGTGCAGAACTAGAAGCTGCGTGGAGCTGGAAACTTGAATACTTGGTTGTTACAAATTGTATTGGATGCCAATGAACTGTAGGGGTGATCCTGAATCAAGGTTTGGCTAGAGAGCAAATGAACCTCCGAATCAAGCTGAGATCTCAGGTGCTAGATTACAGTGGTGCTGGAAAAGCACAGCAGGTCAGGTCGCATCCGAGGAACAGGAAAATTGATGTTTCGGGCAAAAGTCCTTCATCAGGAATGAGGCAGAAAGCCTTCGGGGTGGAGAGATAAATGGGAGGGGTGGGGGGGGGGGGGTGGAGCTGAGGAGAAGGTAGCCAAGAGTGCAATAGGTGAATGGAGGTGGGGATGAAGGTGATAGGTCAGAGAGGAAGTGGAGTGGATGGGTGGGAAGGGAGATTGGCAGGTAGGACCTCCAAGCCCTCCGTTTCTTCCTCTCCTGACGTTTCCACCAGTACCCTTCCACCGACATTCTCATTCGTTTGGCTGAACTGGCCCTCACCGTTAACAATTTCTCCTTCGAATCCTCCCACTACCTCCAGATGAAAGGGGTAGCCATGGGCACCCGCATGGGGCCCAGCTATGCCTGTCTCTTTGTTGGCTATGTAGAACAGTCCATCTTCCGTAGTTACACTGGCACCACTCCCCACTTCTTCCTCCGCTACATTGATGACTGCATTGGCACCACCTCATGCTCCCGCGAGGAGGTTGAGCAGTTCATCAACTTCACCAACACATTCCACCCCGACCTTAAATACACCTGGACCATCTCTGACACCTCGCTCCCCTTCCTGGACCTCTCCACCTGCATCAATGATGACCGTCTTCACACTGACATTTTTTACAAACCCACAGCTACCTGGATTACACCTCCTCCCACCCTACCTCCTGCAAAAATGCTATCCTGTACTCCCAATCCCTCTGCCTCCGCTGTATCTCCTCCCAGGATGACCAGTTCTACCACAGAACACACCAGATGGCCTCCTTCTTTATAGATCGCAATATCCCTTCCCACGTGGTTGAACATGCACTCTAACGCAACTCATCCACATCCCGCACCTCCGCCCTCAAACCCCACCCCTTCAAATGCAACAAGGACAGAATACCCTGGTCCCCACCTTCCACACTATCAACCTTCGCATTAACCGCATCATCCGCCGACATTTCCATCACCTCCAAACGGACCCCACCACCAGGGATATATTGCCCTCCCCAGTCCTTTCTGCTTTCCACAATGACCGTTCCCTCCCTGACTACCTGGTCAGGTCCACGCTCCCCAACAACCCACCCTCCTGTCCTGGCACCTTCCCCTGCCACCGCAAGAATTGCAAAACCTGTGCCCACACCTCCTCCCTCACCTCTATCCAAGGCCCCAAAGGAGCCTTCCACATCCCTCAAAGTTTCACCTGCACATCCACCAATGTCATTTATTGTATCCGTTGCTCCCGATGCGGTCTCCTCTACATTGGGGAGACTGGACACCTTCTCGCAGAGCGCTTTAGGGGACACCCGCACCCTCAACCCTACCGCCCCCGTGGCCGAACATTTTAACTCATCCTCCCACTCTATTGAAGACATGCAGGTCTTGGGCCTCCTCCAACGCCACTGTCTCACCACCCAACACCTGGAGGAAGGACACCTCATCTTCCGCCTCGGAACACTTCAACCCCAGGGCATCAATGTGGACATCACCAGTTTCTTCATTTCCCCTTCCCCCACCTCACCCCAGTTCCAACCTTCCAGCTCAGCACCGTCCCCATGACCTGTCCTACCTGCCAATCTCCCTTCCCACCTACCCACTCCACCCTCCCCTCTGACCTAACAGCTTCATCCCCACCCCCATTCACCTATTGTACTCTTGGCTACCATCTCCCCTGCCCCACCACCCCTCCCATTTATCTCTCCACCCTGGAGGCTCCCTGCCTCATTCCTGATGAAGGAGTTTTGCCCGAAATGTCGATTGTTCTGCTCCTCGGATACTGCCTGACCTCCTGTGCTTTCCCAGCACCAGTCTCATCTAGACTCTGATCTCCAGCATCTGCAGTCCTCACTTTTGCCTATTTAGTGGGCAAGGGGAAAACGTTAAAAAAAAACAAAGAACAGTTACTAAGATATTTACAACTCAGGGGGATTTCCTCCTTGTGATTTACAACACCATCAATTTTTGTGTCATCTGCAAACTGATTTCAAACTTCTCACATTCGTGTGTAGATCAGAGAGTGGTGAACTCGGCGCAGACAATCACAAAGGTCAACCTTCCATCTATAGAATCCACTTCAGGCCCACTGTCAAGGAAAGGCCGCCAACATTCTCAAAGATTCATCCCACCCTGGCAATGCTTTTCTACAACCTCTACCACCAAGGAGAAGGTACAGAAGCCTGAACACATTCACCAGCCGGTTTCGAAACAGTTTCTATCCTACTGTTGTTAGAATACTGAGTGGACTCACAAATTCTTAGCATTTGCCTATACCTATGTTTTGGTTTTTGCTGCTGATGACCTATTATTTACTTATCTGTGCTGTTCAACTAAGCGATCTGCCTGTATTGCTCACAAGACAAAGCTTTTCACTGTGCCCGGTACACATGACAATAAATTCAATTCAATTCATTAATGTATACTACAAATAGCAAGTCTGCTGGATGCAGGTGTCATTAGAATAAAAATTCACCTTCCCTTCTCTCTCCAGCCAATAAGCCAATGTTGGATCCAGCTTGTCCTGGATCCAATGCTCTTATTGACCATTCTTTAATTTATAGCCTTGGATAAGCCTTGCTGAAGGTCCTATAGACTACATCCACTGCGTCACAATAATCAATAAGCCTAACCACCTCCCTAAAAAACTCAATCATATCTGTTAGACATAGTTTCCTCCTTTCAAAGCCATGCTGACTATCCTTGATTAATCCTTGCCTCTCTAAGTCAAGATGACTTCTGTCCTTCAGAAATTTTTCCAAAGGTTTCCCTAGCAGTGATATTAGTTGGTCGTCAACATTGTTGGAAGCAGATAACTTGAAAATTTCAATTTAAAACATTTAAATTAAAAAATATTGTGTTTTCTTCAGAATTAATTTTATTAAGTGATACACATTTGCTTGACTTTTCCTCAACAGATATATTAAATCTTGTTCATCTGGATGTTTTAAATGACCACTCTTACCTTTGCAATAAATACAGAAGGAGAAAGTGAGGTCTGCAGATGCTGGAGATCAGAGATGGAAATGTGTTGCTGGAAAAGCGCAGCAGGTCAGGCAGCATCTAGGGAACAGGAGAATTGACGTTTCGGGCATTAGCCCTTCTTCAGGAATTCCTGAAGAAGGGCTAATGCCCGAAACGTCGATTCTCCTGTTCCCTAGATGCTGCCTGACCTGCTGCGTTTTTCCAGCAACACAATAAATACAGAAACCTTTAAACTGTAAATTTGACTGTTTTCAGCAATCTCCTACTGTGGGCTGAAAACTGTTGTTGAAAATATTAGCAGATGAAAGTTTAATGTATTTAAAATAAAAAAGTTAATGCCTTGGTTGAGATAAAAAACAAAAGGTCGTATTAAAGATATTAAATGTCTACTTGCTAATGTCAGACACAGTCATTTTAACCTTATTTGGTTTGCAATTGGAAACCAGTAAATGGCTTTAAATATCTGTCCCTTTGGTTTAATGAGTCTGTTAACTATATGTAATGCTTGATAATGAACTATAAATTTTACAATCCCAAGCTTCTAACCTGCATCATGAAATAAACTTTGATATTTTAAAAACAGTTCACATTACAGAAGAGGAAGTTTGGAAGGTCTTAGAGAATAAAAAGGTGGATAAATCACCTGGATTTATCCTGATCAAATGTATCCCAGAACATTGTGAGAAATAAGAGAGGAATTTCCGAGACCCCCTGCAGAAATATTTGCATCATCTATAACTATGGGTGAGGTGCCTGATGACTGGATGGTGGCTTATGTTGTAACTTTGTTTAAGAAAGGTTCTAAGCAGAAATTGGGGAAACTGTGAGTCTGACTTTGGTTGTGTGCAAATTGTTGGAGATGATTATAAAAGTTAGGATTTATGGACAATTATAGAGGCAAAAATTGATTAGGGTTGTCAGCATGGTTTTATGAAAGGAAAATCGTGCCTCACAAACTTGAGATTTTTGGAAGTTACCAAAAAGATTGATGATGGCAGTGCAATAGAAATTGTTTATTTGGATTTTAGTAAAGCTTTTGACAAGGTTTCACATGGTAGACTAATCAGTAAATAATAGGTCACATGGGATTCAGGGTGAGCTTGCCAATTAGATACAAAATTGGCAGGAGATAGAGAGTAATAGTAGAGGGTGGCTTTTTGGACTGGAGGCCTGTGACCAGCAGTGTTCTGCAGGATTGGTTCTGGGTCCTTTTGGATGAGAATATAGAAGGCATGGTTAGTAAGTTTGCAGATGACACCAAAACTGGTGACATAGTAAACAGTGAAAAAGGTTTTCTATGATTACAAAGGAATCTTAATCAAATGGGTGAATGGGCTGGAAAATGGCAGATGGAGTTCAATCTGGATAAATGCGAGGTTTTGCATTTTGGTATAACAAACAAGGTCAGGGCTTACATAATTAATGGTAGGGCCTTGGGTAGTGTTGTAGAACAGAGGGACCTTGGGGTGCAGGAACATAATTCATTGAAGTTTACGTCATGTATAGACAAGGTGGTTAAAAAGGCATTTGATATGCTTGTCTTCATTGCTCAGTCCTTTGAATATAGGAGTTGGGAAGTCATGTTGAGGTTGTACATGTCATTGATGAGGCTTCTTCTGGAATACTGTGTCCAGTTCTGGTCCATTTGTAGGAAGAATATTATCAAGCAGGAGCAGGTTCAGAAGAGATTTATCAGGCTGTTGCTGGGTACGGAAGGTTTGAGTTGTAAAGAAAGGCTGGATAGGCTGAGACTTTTTTCATTGGAGCATAGGAGGTTGAGAGCTGAAAATGTGTTGCTGGAAAAGCGCAGCAGGTCAGGCAGCATCCAGGGAACAGGAGAATCGACGTTTCGGGCATAAGCCCTTCTTCAGGAATCGTAGGCAGGTGCTGAGGAAGGAGATATGGCTGTGGTAGCGACTCTGTTAGGGAATGTGGCTGAAGAGCTTCTGTGCAGAGGAGATGACCTGGGGGGATGCAGTGAGAGAGGGACTCACTGAAATCTTTGTAGAGGGAGGAAGAGAGCTTCTTCAAGGAAGGCATCCTTGTAAGAGGATTCGCAGTAGGTTGAAATCTTTGAGGAGAAAGTGAGGTCTGCAGATGCTGGAGATCAGAGCTGAAAATGTGTTGCTGGAAAAGCGCAGCAGGTCAGGCAGCATCCAGGGAACAGGAGAATCAACGTTTCGGGCATAAGCCCTTCTTTACCTTGCTTATGCCTGAAACGTCCTGAAGAAGGGCTTATGCCCGAAACGTCGATTCTCCTGTTCCCTGGATGCTGCCTGACCTGCTGCGCTTTTCCAGCAACACATTTTCAGCTCTGATCTCCAGCATCTGCAAACCTCACTTTCTCCTCATAGGAGGTTGAGAGGTGACCTGATAGAATTTTATAAAATAATGAAGGGTATAGAGAGAGTTAATGGTAGTTGTCTTTTCCTTAGGATGGGGAATTTCAAGACTAGGGGGCACATTTTTAAGGTGAGAGGAGAGAGATTTGAAAAAGACATGAGAGGCAAATGTATTTACATAGAGGGTGGTTCGCATGTGGAATGAACTTCCCAAGAAAGTGGTGAATGTGGGTACAATTACAATATTTTAAAAGACATTTGGATAAATACATGAATAGGAAAGGTTTGGAGGGATATGGGCCAAAAGGAGGCAGGTGGGACTAGTTTGGTTTGGGACTAGTTTAGTTTGGGATTATGTTCAGCATGGACTGGTTGGACTGAAGTGTCTTTTTCCATGCTGTATGACTCTTTGACTCTATATGCTGCCAAACTGCAACTACACCAGCAAGATACTTTGGATTATTTCATATGCCACACCAATTTTCTTGGATATCTGTCATGCTGTACGTTAAGGATTTAAAACAGAACAACATTCAAATTGCTGATGTTCTCACTTCCTTTTTGGGGTGTTCTGATGTAAAACACTTAACAAAATGCAGCTAAACCCATGAGATTTGTGAATGACTTTGACCGAAACAGACCACAGTAAACATATTGTTGACCTTAAGAGGGGGCAGTGCTGAGTAAGAACAGGTCTCAGGAATCTAAGTAATCAGCAACAGTTATAAAAGATGAACTATGTTGTTCCAGCAGAGTAAGATCATAGAAGCTGATGTAGCAGAAGTCTTCAGAATTCCTGAATCCAACTAAACTGTTCATTTTGATAAATTACATTTAAGAATATAACTGCAAACTAAGGTGATTAGATAGTAAATCCACTAAAAGTGTGTTCCACAGAGTGGAGAACATAACTCAAAATGAACAATAGATTGGGATAAACATTTATAAGTGTGGGACTGATAGTCCAATCTCAGTTCCCTTACAGTCTAACTCCCTGTGGAGTATGGGATTAATTTCCTATCCAAACATGTACATAGGAATTTTGGATCAAACTATATTGCTCAAACAATAGGCCAGATTCTAGCCCTGCCCACTTGGTGGCATTTGGATGAGTAGGAAATATAATGTGCTGGAACACTGACACTGTACAGTTCTGATGCATTTGCATATACAGCCACCTTAATCGCAGTGTCAGTGCTCCTACTGCAGTAAATAGGAGCCTCAGATAACTCTAAATACTGAAGTCCAGTCATATCAGTTGTAACACAGTCCAATGTCAACAGATAATCATAGTAATGATTTCTAGTGCTTGGCTTGGCAGCAACAGTCCCGTTATTAGAAGACGCTCAGGTAATTTTCCTCATGGGTTAGAAGGTGCTCCTCTGGGCCTCTCAAGGAACCCTGGGGATCCACCAGTTCCCTTCATCTTCTGCAGTTGCCTCAGGATTGACTCAACCCCAATCCATACCCCTCCAACACACAACACCTACTGTCATAAAGACGTGCATTCAAACACAATAGCCTAGCTGTCATCTTCAGTTTGAATGATGGAGACAGACACAGGAATACACTAATTAACTATATTTCAGTAGCTGTTTGGCAGAAAGCAGAGAGAAGAAAAGAAAATTGATTTGTATAGGACTGGAAAACTTCCTCTCTCTCTCTCTCTAGTTTCTGTATTGCAAAGGCCAATGCAGTTGATACAACAAATCTGAGAAACATCAATTAGCTGAGAACTCAATGCTCACACAAATATCCTTATTTTTTGAGAGAGAAGACATCAACTAAACAGACATGGTCTCAAGTTCAACTATAATAACTCGGGATTTAAGAAAGACTCTGATTAAACAATATGTTTTTTAAGTTCTGATTCTACTAGACACTCTCCCCTTTTTAAATTTATACTTATGTTTTGGTGTGTGTTTGAAGGCATGTTTTATTATTGTCTTTGGATTATTACAGCTTTTTAACAGAAATGTGATGTAACTGCATGCTAAAGAAAATTGTTTTCTTTTAAATTCACTCATTGGCTGGCCAACATTTATTGCCCATCCCAAGCTGCCCTTGAAAAGTTAGTGGTGAGCTGCCTTCTTGAACAGCTGATTCCATATGCTATAGTTGACCCACAATGCCCTTAGAGAGGGAATTCTAGGATTTTGACTCAGTGACAGTGAAGGACCAGTGAGATAGTTTCAAGTCAGGATGACGAGTGGCATGAAGGGAAACTTGTAGGTGTTGGTATTCTCATATATCTACTGCCCTTGTCCTTCTAGATGGAAGTGGTCATGGGTTCAGAAGGTGTTGCCTCAGGCTGTTTGGTGAATTTCTTCAGTGCATCTTGAAGATAGTACACACTACTGCTACTGAGCATTGATGCTGGCAGAAATGGATATTTGTGAATGTGGTGCGAATCAATCAGGCTGCTTTGACCTGGATGGTGTCAAGCTTCTTGAGCTGCACCCATCCGGGCAAGTGGGGAATATTCCAGCCCACTCCTACCTTGTAGATGATGTACAAGCTTTGTGGAGTCTGGGGTTGAGTTACTCACTGCAATATTCCTAGCCTCTGACCTGCTGTTATAGCCACTGTGTTTATGTGGTGAGTCCAGTTCAGCTTCTGGTCAATGATAACCCCAGGAAGTTGACAGTGGGGGATTCAATGATGGCAACACCATTGAATGTTAAGGGATAGTGGTTAGATTGTCTCTTATTAGAGATGGTCATTGCCTGGAATTTGTGTGGCGTGAATGTAACTTAACACTTATTGTCTTATTTGCAGTTATAGGAAAAAACACTGAGGGGGTTAAGAAGTGGGTATCTAATAATGTGTGCATGCGCTCATGCACACACAAGTAGGTAGCAATTAAGAGTCTAAAAGATTACTCTTCTCATTGACTCTTTTTGAGATGGAAGCTGAAAGTATTGTTGGCCTAGTGATTCACTTATGGTTCATCGCAGAAATGGAGGCTGCAATGAAATGATGATGAACATTATTGCTCACAGCAAAAGATCTACAGCTTTGCTCCAGTTGATGTGCAGTTGAACACCTTTCGTGAAGATTTGGCTTGGCTCTTCATATCAGTAAATAAATGGCTAGCCCACGTTTATGCCTGTTAGTGGATTCTAGGCTGAAGTCACTCTTTGCTGGGATGATCTCCTTTTGTGTGGTTTCCTCCTCTCACCGACCAATTAATAAGTGAGACTGAGCTCAACAATATGAGTGAATTAACTCCTTATCATAAATTGGTTTTTGTCATATCATAGTAGCAGCACTCCCACCACAGTATTGGCACAGAAGGTAGACTAGAATAGAATAGCCTTTATTGTCACATATACTCAATGCCTACAGAGAAAAGTTCATATGTCATCAATTAAAGCACTGACTTAGATACAAAAGTATCTAGGCACAGCTTCTTTAGTTACAAGATTTTAGACAACACAAAAATAAAATGCCCAGCGTTACAGAGATAAAGGTTCAGTACAGCAGACCATGCTGGCACCTAGCTTCCTGTCCGTACCAAGCTGGTGACACACCACGCAGGGTGGCTGCTGCAGGAGGATTGAAGGTCACCACGCTGGGAGGTCCTATGGGAGGAGGCCATTGTGCCAGATTGGGAGGTCGCTATGCCAGTGCCAGAAGGCTGCTGTAGGAGGTTGACACGCCGGGAGGCTGCTGCACCAGGCTGGGAGTCACTCACAGAAGGGCTAGAATCGTCACTCGTTGGAGACCGTGAGTCAGTCACTGGAGGCTGGGACTCGTCACTTGTCGGAGGCTGAGAGCTATTTGCCGGAGGCCAGGAATTGTCACCGTAGGCCAGGAGTCAGAGAGGGAAAGAGAAGAAGAAAAGCACAGAGAAGAAGAAAAAGAGAAAAAGAAGAGAACAGGTGGAGCAGACGAGCTCCAGTTGGAGCATCCTACTCTGCTGCCATCTTGCTCCCTGGTGTTAGCACTCATATGCAACACGCTTTGAAACTTGGCAATTTGCATCTTCTTGTGATCTAATGAATTTTTTTACGTCACAAAGTGTGAGGTTATTGTGTACCAGTTTCTGTTGGTATTTGGGTATTTAAAGCTATCAAATTTTTAATGTCTTCTCAATGAAATGTTCCAAAAGACAATTTATATTTTAATGTTCTGACCAGACAAGTAAGTTAACTCCCAGCCTTGAATGTATATTCAGCAATGGAAGGACGAGTCATCTGACCTTCTGACACCATCTTATTTCATGGTCAATTGCTCATTTTCTGTACTGTTCTTAAATATGAATTGTCAATTTTTTTTTCTCAAACGCCCTGGGTATTATTTTTGGCAAAACCTAAAAATTATGAGGTCTGGCATCTCCTGCCAGGCAAAATGAAACCGACCTCCTTGCATTCCAAATTTGGTTAGGAGGTAATGTTTCCAACATTTAAATGGTTGCCTAACAGATAAATTGTGCGGTGACTCATACTGTTCAAGTGGGTCTTCCATAACACACCATTTGAGATGTTTTGCCTTGTCTCAGACTATTCCCTCACCAACACCTCCCTGCAGTTTAATTTGAGGTGGATAAGATATCAAGAAAGGCCACTAAAAGTTGAGATGAGATGGCAAGGAGGTAAGATTGAAATCAAACAGGACTCGGCAAGATGGCAGCGATTCTGTAGAACTGCTGTGGACACCTCTGCCTAACAGCCAAGGCATACTGGTGCTTTTTGCCATCCCTGGCCAACTTATGTGGTGGAATTATTAGTTCAAAACCTTCCAGAACACATACCTGTTAATATTTGAGATTGGAGCTGAAAATGTGTTGCTGGAAATGCACAGCAGGTCAGGCAGCATCCAAGGAACAGAAGAATCGACGTTTCAGGCATAAGCCCTTCTTCAGGAATATTTGAGATTGGGAAGGATGCCAAAGGGAAAAGGAGAGAGCAAACAGCAGCACCAGGCATACAAGAGACTGCAGCAGCAGCAGTCTCTCCTGAACCCCCCAGGGACCTGAAGACTCACAGGAATTGGCTGCGGTGATGGAGAAACTCACCTTGAAAGTTGGGGCTGCGATTGAGGAGATCCGTAGGGAGATTTGTGCCCAGGTCCAACCTATTGCATCCATGCTGCAGGAGATCCAGGGCCTCGGGGAGAGGCTGGAGGAGGTGAAGGGTCAAACTAAGGCCTCGGAAGCTGTGATGGAGTCCTCATCCAGTTGGATCCAGGTGCTGGAGCGAGAGATGCGGGCCTTGCGAGGCCATATTGATGACCTCGAAAATCGAGGTCGGAGGATAAATCTCCGAATTGTCGGGCTCCTTGAAGGTGAGCAGCCAGCAAGCTTCTTTGAAAGCTGGCTGTCGAAGTTTTTGGGCCTTCACATCGAGTCCAGCAGGCTGCAAATTGAAAGGGCTTATCGGGTTACAGTGCAAGGTCAGGCCAGCTCGGTCCGATAAGACCATAAGACCATAAGACATAAGAGTGGAAGTAAGGCCATTCGGCCCATCGAGTCCACTCCGCCATTCAATCATGGCTGATGCGCATTTCAGCTCCACTTACCAGTGTTCTCCCCGTAGCCCTTAATTCCTCTAGACAACAAGAATCTATCAATCTCGGCCTTCAACTGGACTTCATTGAGTTGTAGAAATGAGTTGAGTTGCTATAAATGTGTTTTGCTTATTGCTGATGTCTTTTCGAAGTGGATTGAAGCCT
>NC_057713.1:19459602-19495394 GCF_004010195.1 Chiloscyllium plagiosum
CGGGGCACCGCTCGTCACCGGCTGCCATTCTGGAAAAGAACCTTTTATCCCAACTCTCTGCCTTCTGTTAGACAGCCAATCCTCAGTCCATCCCAGCAGCTCACCTCGAACACCATGGGCCCTCACCTTGCTCAGCAGCCTCCCGTGTGGCACCTTTTCAAAGGCCTTTTGAAAGTCTAGATAGACCACATCCACTGGGTTTCCCTGATCTACCCTACTTGTTACCTCTTCAAAAAATTCCAACAGGTTTGTCAGGCATGACCTCCCTTTACTAAATCCATGTTGACTTTTTCTAATCAGACTCTGCTCTTCCAAGAATTTAGAAACCTCATCCTTAATGATGGATTCTAGAATTTTACCAACCACCGAGGTTAAGCTGATTGGCCTATAATTTTCCATCTTTTGCCTTGATTCTTTCTTGAACAAGGGGGTTACAACGGCCATCTTCCAATCATCCGGGACCTTTCCTGACTCCAGTGACTCTTGAAAGATCTCGACCAATGCCTCTGCTATTTCCTCAGCCACCTCTCTCAGAACTCTAGGGTGTATCCCATCGGGGCCAGGAGATTTATCAATTTTAAGACTTTTTAACTTTTCTAGCACTGTCTCTTTCGTAATGGCAACCATACTCAACTCAGCCCCGTGACACCCTTTAATTTTTGGGATATTACTCATGTCTTCCACTGTGAAAACTTATGCAAAGTACTTGTTAAGTTCTCCTGCTATTTCCTTATCTCCCATCACTAGGCTTCCTGCATCAGTTTGAAGTGGCCCAATGTCTACTTTTGCCTGTCGCTTGTTTCTTATGTACTGAAAGAAACTTTTACTATTATTTCTAATATTACTGGCTAGCCTACCTTCATATTTGATCCTCTCATTTCTTATTACACTCTTTGTTATCCTTTGTTTGCTTTTGTATCCTTCCCAATCTTCTGATTTCCCACTGTTCTTAGCCACTTTATAGGATCTCTCTTTTTCTTTAATCATTTCCTGACTTCCTTTGTCAGCCAAGATTGTCTAATCCCTCCCCGGTTAATCTTTCTTTTCTTGGTCCTAGTGCACCTCCACTCGTATCAGGTCAAGCAAAAAGTCATACAAGCTTCAGATCCCTGAGAAAAGATCCACAGGCACTGCTGTACAAGGGGTCAAAAATAATGTTTTTCCAGGATTTCTCAGCAGCTGTAATGTGAAAGAGGAAGTCCTTCAATGAAGTTAAAAGGAGGCTGAGGAACCTGGGCATCCAGTACTCCATGAGATACCCCACAGTGCTCCGTTTCAGCCACGAGGACTCAGTTTATACATTTGACTCAGCGGATAAAGCTAAAACTTTGTAAACACTTTAAAATAGACGGATTGGCCTGAAGAATATAGTTAATGTTTGTTCTCTTTTCTATCTTTCCCCATGTTTTCCCTTCCTTTTTTTATTCATTTCTTTCTTCCTAATAATTTCCTTTTTGGAAAGGGGGGAAAAGACCTTGGAATAAGTTGTTCCTTTTTTTCAATAACTGGATTTTCTGATGGGAAATTTTGTGGATGTTCTTTCTTGTCTCTCCCCCTTTATTTTTGTTTGTTCTGTTTCTCCTTTAGTCACAAGTAGGGGTGACAGGGATGGGTGGGGTGCTCATCCTGACTTTGTCTTTTTTCTGTTGATTGAAGGATCATCTCCTTGTTTTTTTTCTGGCCTAAGGCTGGGGCATAGTCTGGATTTGAAGGAGCTGTGAAGGAGGGGATGGGTAGGATGAGTGCCCCCTATGGGCAAGGGGAAAAGTCTTCCATTCAAGGTTTTATAGTTGGTTTTCTTTGTAGTTTTTTGGTAATAATAGTTGTTTATAGTTATGATAGAGTAGTTTTTGTATATATAGTTCTTCGACTCTATGAGTCTTTATTTACTTGTGCTCGGCGCTTTGTAAGCAGGGTTCTCCCTCCGAGGGGTTCAAGGGTCTCTGAAAGGGGATATGGCTAAGTGTCTTATTAAATGGCGCACCTGGAACAGTAAGGGAAATCATTCGCCTGTTAAAAGGAAAAAAGTACTTTCTAGCCTTAAGAGGGAAAGGGTTGATATTGCTTTGTTGCAGGAAACCCATCTTGATGATGGGGAACACCTGAAATTACAACAGGGGGGTTATGACCGGGTATTCTTTTAATTGTTTACTACTAAATGTAGGAGAGTGGGGTACTTATCCAGAAAAATCTTCTGTTCACATTATTAGAGCAGGTGAAAGATGAGCAGGGACGGTTTGTGATATGTAAAGCCCTGATACATGGGGAGGAATATGGCATTTTAAATGTCTATGTCCTCCAGTGCATCCCCTCAAATTTTTGATTAGTGCTTTCTCTAAGTTGAGTGCTTTTGGAACACAGCACATTATTATAGTGAGGGGGAAGGAATTTTAATTGTCTTTTGGATCCGACAGTGGACAGGATGCCTTGTGGGCCTCCAACTATTTCTTCGCAGGCCAAGCAGGTGGTTGACTTATGCGGGGAGTTGGGGCTGGTGGATATTTGGAGATGTCTTCATCCTACCAGCAGGGATTTCACCTTTTTTTCAAACCCATATAAATGTCACATGAGGATTGACCTCTTTCTGGCTCCATTGGCCCTTCTGGATTTGATTATGGGTTGTAAAATTGGGAATATAGATATTTCTGATCACGCAGCAGTATATTTGGAGGTTAAGGGCAAGAGTGAAGGGCTACGTTTGCGGCACTGGCATTTGGACCCTTTTCTCCTTAAGGATTCCAAATTTGTGGAATACTTTTTGAAGCAGTTTCAGACATTCTTGACTATCAACTCAGGAATGGCTAGTAGTCCGTCTATGCTGTGGGAGACTGCTAAGGCCTTTGCTAGGGGATTAGCTATTTCCTATTCGGCTAGCCAAAAATGACAGAAAGAGGAACAGCAGCGTCTACTTGAGACGTGGTTGAAAGCCGCCGAGGCAGCACCTTTTGCATGGCTTTCGGTGACTAAGCGGCACATTACATTATTATAGGGGGGAATTTTAATTGTCTTTTGGATCCGACAGTGGACAGGATGCCTTGTGAGCCCCCAACTATTTCTTCGCAGGCCAAGCAGGTGGTTGACTTATGCGGGGAGTTGGGGCTGGTGGATATTTGGAGATGTCTTCACCCTACCAGCAGGGATTTCACCTTTTTTTCAAACCCACATAAATGTCACACGAGGATTGACCTCTTTCTGGCTCCATTGGCCCTTCTGGATGCGATTATGGGTTGTAAAATTGGGAATATAGATATTTCTGATCACGCAGCAGTATATTTGGAGGTTAAGGCCAAGAGTGAAGGGCTACGTTTGCGGCACTGGCATTTGGACCCTTTTCTCCTTAAGGATTCCAAATTTGTGGAATACTTTTTGAAGCAGTTTCAGACATTCTTGACTATCAACTCAGGAATGGCTAGTAGTCCGTCTATGCTGTGGGAGACTGCTAAGGCCTTTGCTAGGGGATTAGCTATTTCCTATTCGGCTAGCCAAAAATGACAGAAAGAGGAACAGCAGCGTCTACTTGAGACGTGGTTGAAAGCCGCCGAGGCAGCACATTTTGCATGGCTTTCGGTGACTAAGCTACAGCGGATCACGGCCCTCCGGGCTGCCTTGAATTCAATACTGACACAAAACACAAAGAAAGAACTTGCTTTTGCTAGACTAAGGCTGTTCGAATATGGGGATAGGCCAGGGAAGTATTTAGCGTACCTCACTAGGAAAACGTGTGCTCCCCAATCCATTACTGCGCCAGGGTCCTTACATACGATTCTAAAAAGATTAATGAGGCTTTTTGGAGCTTTTACTCTGAATTCTATCGGTCTGAAGGTTGCGAGGACAGGAGGGCTAAAATGGAGACCATTTTAAAAACTTGGACCTCCCAGGGGTAACCTTGGAACAGGCCTCTCTCCTTAATGCCCCCTTGACAGTTCAGGAAATACAGGAGGCAGCTAAGCAACTTCAGAGTGGGAATGCGCCTGGCCCTGATGGTCTCCCGGGTGAGTTTTATAAGGAGTTTATAGGGATTCTGTCAGGGCCGATGTTGGAGATGTACAATCACTCCTATATGCATGAATGCCTACCACCATCTTTGAGAGAAGCTAATTTTTTTTAATTCTTAAGAAGGGGAAGGTTCCTGAGGATTGTGTCTCATACAGGCCCATCTCTCTATTAAATTCAGACTTCAAGATTCTGTCCAAGATCCTGGCGCTGAGATTGGAAAGGGTGTTGGCCCACATTATTAAAGAGGAACAGGCAGGCTTTATAAGGGGCTGTAGGTCCTCTAATAATATTAGAAGGTTGCAGAATATGGTCCATGTTTGTCAGCAATGATCGATTCAGGGGTTGGTGATTTCCTTAGATGCAGAGAAAGCATTTGACTGGGTGGAATGGACGTATCTTTTTATGTCTTAGAACAGTTTAGGTTAGGTGGAGTCTTTGCCAGGTGGGTGGAGGTTTCAAATCGCCACCCTCTGGCTGCGATCATCACCAACGGGGTGAAGTCTGGGAATTTTAGGATTGGTAGGGGTAGTTGGCAAGGCTGCCCCCTCTCATCGTTGTTGTTAATGTTGGTGATAGAGCCGCTGGCAGAGGCCATTCATCAGAAACATCAGTCCACATAATCGCTCCGGAAATGGGATCGAGAGCACACAAGATTACACTGTATGCGGATGATGTTTTTATCGAACCTGATGACCTCCGTACCCCACTTGATACAATGTGTTAATTCATTTGGGGTTATTTCAGGATATAGGATTAACTTTGCAAAATCGGAGGGTACGCCTTTGGGGAACCTTAATGATGTGCCAGAAGTTGAATGTGGTCCTAAGTTTCCTTTTAAGTGGTCACGGGCAAGGTTGTGATACCTTGGCATTTTTATTACCCCCAAGTTTGATCTGTTATTTTGGACTAACTTTGCCGACTTGCTTGACAATATTAGGCGAGATCTCCAGAGGCTCTTCCAATTTCATGGCTGGGCCGAATATCTCTCATTAAGATGAATGTTCTTCCTCGTTTGCTTTATCCCATGCGTATGCTCCCTATAATGTTTCCCAGGTCAACGCTGCGGAAGCTTATGGGGTGGTTTGGTTCCTTTGTCTGGCATTGTGGGCGGCCCCTCATCAAATTTACTAAATCGCAGTTGCCTCATGGAGGGGGAGGAATTGATTTCCCAGACATCAGGAGATATCAATTGAGTTCCCTGCTGTCCTTGGTCTGTGATTATGATGTCTTTTGAGCAACTGAGCCTCAAATACGGGTTGCCCAGCAGAGATCTTTTCCGTTTTTTTCAAGTTAGGGATTTCATCCAGAAGAAGACTACGCTTCTCACTAAGCCCTATAAACCCAATACAGAGAGGTTGTTGCTACGTTCCACAAGCACCCTTTCGGTTAGTGCCCTCTATCGCCTGCTGGGTGGCAGGGCTTAGCAGGATATTAACTGGTTATTTGAGGTCTGGGAGCAAGAGCTAGGAGTGGAGATCTCTTCTGAAACATGGGCGAACATATGGGACAATACTCAAAAGATCTCAATCTGTAATAGGACATACGCTACGCAGTTAAAAATTCTGCACAGGGCTCATCTTGCACCAGACCGTCTGGCGAAGTTAAAAAAAGGGGCATCTTCAGTGTGTCTCAAATGTAAAATAAGTTTAAGTTCTCTTACCCATTGCTTCTGGTCATGCCACAGGCTCTGTGTTTATTGCAGCGCTATGGTGGGAGAGATAGGGAGGATATTGAGGACTGAAGTCAAAGTAGACCTGATATCTCTCCTCTTAGGTCTACTGAATTTACCATCTTTAGACAGGTATGGGAAGAAACTACTTAATATTCTTGCATACTGTGCATGGAAGAATATTCTGATGAATTGGGTGTCTGAGAACCCGCCAGAGTTGCTGGGATGGCAGAAAATAATTATGGAGCACATTCCCTTGGACGTTTTTACAAACATGGTGCATGACACAACAGACCACTTTTATAAGACATAGCAGCCCTACATGAGTTATTTGGATGTAGATTTGTCAGTTATCTAAACTAGCTGTTTGTTTAATCAGGATGGTTAGGTTTGTCAAGCTCTGGGCCCTGGAGGGGGTCTCCTGAGTTATATGTACAATATGTACAATGCTCCCGTTCCTTTGTTTGGGAGCTTTGCGCCAAGCATAGCTGTTCTGTATTTTGTGTTGTTTTTTGTTTTTTTTGTTTTTCTTTCTTTTTTTGGTGTTGCTTTGCACAGTGTTAGGGTTTGTTTTGTATTATAGGGTAGGTAAGTAGTTAGTCGACAGTAATTGCATTGTAACTTGTGTTTTTTTCTTTTTATTATACTGATATTTGTTATTGATTATATTTTTCAATAATTTTATATGTTTGTAAAGTTAAAAAAATTTGCTAATCAATTACAAAAAAAATTGAAATCAAACAAAAATTGACAAATTTGATAGATTGAGGAGACATTGGTTAATGTATTATTGTCATTCAGGAGTGAAAGATCCTTAATGTTTCATTATAGTTTACTGTAATATTTTGAAGTTCTTTTTAGTTGCCAGCCTATTGACACAATACTCAGGGAAGGTGATGGGACAGTGGTTAAGTCACTGGCTTTGTAATCCAGAAACACCAGGCTCTAATGTTCTGAGGAAATGAGAGAGGGTGAAATTTGAACTCAATCTTTTAAAAATGACAAGACATAAGTGAAGATGATGCAAACAATACCAATTGTTGGAAAAACCCATCTGGTTCACTGATACCCTTTAGAAAAGGAATCTGATATCCTTACTTGGTCTAGTCTACATATGACTCCAGACCCACTGCAATACATTTGACTCTTAACTGCCCTCTAGACAATGATGAACAGATAATAAATGTTAGCCTCGCTAGTGATACCCTATGCTCCATGAATTAATTAATTAAAAAGACTTACCACTGAATCTGGACCACTGGGGATTCTAAACCTAAACCAAAATAACTGCAGATGCCTTAAGTCAGAAACAAAAGTAGAAATTGCTGGAAAAGCTCAGCAGGCCTGGCAGTATCTGTGGAGAGAACATAGAACAGCACAGAACTGTACTGTGGCCCATGATGTTGTGCCGAACATTTATCTTAATCTAAAATCAACCTAACCTACACACACTTCAATTTACTGCCGCCCATGTGCTAGTCCAGCAGTCACTTAAATGTCCCTAATGTCTCTGACTCTATTACCACAGTTGGCAGTGCATTTCATGCACCCACTACTCTCTGCAAAAAGAAACTATCTCTGACATCTCTCCGATACCTTCCTCCAATCATCTTAACCCCTTGGGACAGCCACTTCTGCCCTAGGGAAAAGTCTATGCTATCTGCTTTATCTCTGCCTCTCTGCACCTTGTACACCTCTATCAAGTCACCTCTCTTCCTTCTTCTCTCTTCATATGACAAGTCCTCTAATCCAGGCAACATCCTGGTAAATCTCTTCTGCAGCCTCTCTAAAGCATCTACATCCTTCCTATAATAAGGCGATCTGAACTGGACACAATATTCCAAGTGTAGTCTAACCAGGGTTTATAGAGCCGCAGCAAAACCTCGCGGCTCTTAAACCCAATCCCCCGTTAATGAAAGTCAAAACAACATAAGCCTTCTTAGCAACCCTATCAACTTAGCTGGTAACTTTGAGGAATCTATGTACGTGAACCCCAAGATCCCTCTGTTCCTCCACACTGCCATGAATTCTGTCTTTAATGCTGTATTCAGCATTCAAATTCAAACTTCCAAAATCACGTCACATTTATCCAGGTTGAACTCCATCTGCCACTTTGCAGCCTCAGCTGTGCAACCTGTCGATGTCTCATTGTGGCCTGCAACAGCCCTCAACACTATCTACAACACCAATGACCTTTGTATCATTGGCAAAGCTACTAACTCACCCTTCCACTTCTTCATCCAAGTCATTTATAAAAACTGCAAAGAGCAGAGGCCTAAGAACAGATCCCTGCAGGACACCAATGGTCACTGACCTCCAGGCAGAATACTTTCCATTCACCACCACTTGCTGTCTTCTTTTAGCCAGCCAATTATATATCCAGACAGCCAGATTTCCCTATATCCCCATACCTCCTAACTTTCTGAATAAGAATACAGGGGTGAACCTTATCAAATGCTTTACTGAAATTTATATACTCCACATCCACTGCTCGACCTTCATCAATTGCGTCGCCACGTCCTCAAAGAACTCAATTAGGCTTCCAAGGTATGTCTTACCCCTCACAAAGCCATGCTGACTATCTTTAATCAAGCAATCTTTTTCCAAAGAGTCATAAATCTTATCGCTCAGAACCCTTCCACGGGATGCAAGACTGACTGGTCTGTAATTCCTAGGGATTTTTCTATTCCCTTTCTTGAACAGAGGCACAACATTCGTCTCCCTCCAATCATCTGGTACTACTCCCGTGGAGAGTGAGGATGCAAAGATCATCACCATAGGTGCAGTAATCTCATTCCTTGCTTCCTGTAGTAACCTTGGATATATCTGGTCCAGCCCTCGGGACTTATTTATCTTGGTGCTTCCCAGAATTTCCAGCACATTCACTTTCTTAATATCAATTTGTTCAAGCCTATTAATCTGGTCCATGGTCTTCTTACTATCAACAAGGTCCCTCTTGCTTGTGAATACTGAAGGAAAAAATTCATTTAGGGTCTCCCCTACCTCTTCAGACTCCAGGCACAAGTTCCCTCCACTATGCCTGATTGGCTCTACCCTCTCTCTGATCATTCTCTCATTCCTCACGTAAGCATAGATTGCCTTTGGGTTTTCCCTAATCTTCCCACCAAGGCTTTATTGTGCCGCCTCCTCGCTCTCCTCAGTCCATTTTTGAGTGATTTCCTAGCTACCCTGTAATCCTTTAAAACTGTGCCAGATCCTTTCTTCCTGAATATTAAGTAAACTTCCTTCTTCCTCTTGATGAGAAGCTCCTCTTCTCCTGTCATCCAAGGCTCCTTGATTTTACCATTGTCTCAGTGGGACAAAGTTATCCAATACTTGCAACAAATGCTCATTAAACAGCCTCCATATTTCTGTTGTGCATTTCCTGGAGAACAATTGTTCCCAATTTATCCTCCCCAGCTCCTGTCTAATAGCAAGGCAAAAGTGAGGACTGTAGATGCTGGAAACTCCTCAGATGCTGCCTGACCTGCTGTGCTTTTCCAGCACCACTCTGATCTAAACCCTGTCTAATAGCAGTATATTTTCCCCTCCCCCAATTAAATACCTTCCCACACGATCTGTTCCTATCTCTCTCCGTGGCTATGCTAAAAATAAGGCAGTTGTGGTCACTGTCACCGATGTGCTCTCCCACCGAGAGATCTGACACCTGATCTTGCTCATTGTTTAGTACCAAATCAAATATGGCCATCCCGTGGTCGGCCTATCTACATATTGAATCGGAATCTTTCCTGGTTACAGCTGACAAAATCAGCTTCATTTAGACCATCTGCATTAAGGAGGTTCCAATCAATATTGGGGAAGTTGAAGTCACCCATAACAACAACTCTGTTACATCTGCACCTTTCCAAGATCTGCTGTCCAATTTATTCTTCCATCTCTCTGCTGCTATTGAAGAGTCTATAGAAAATACCCAATAAAGTGACTGCTCCTTTCCTGTTACTGACTCAGTAAACAAACTCTCCTCAACAACCTCCTTTTCTGCAGCTGTGATGCACTCTCTAATTAACAATGCTACTCTCCCTCCTCTTTTATTCCCCCTTCCTGTTCTTTTTAAAAGATCTAAACCCTGGAACATCCAGCAACCATAGTGCCCCGTGAAATCCATGTCTCTGTTATGGCCACAACATCATAATTCCAAGTACTGATCCAGGCTCTAAGTTAATCATTCTTATTCCTGATACTTCTTGCATTGAAACAGATATACTTTAACCCATTCCTTTGCCCTATCAACCGTGGATCCTTCCTGACAGACTCTGCATTCTATTTCTGCACAGTTAATACAAATTACAGTTTATATTTCAGGTTGCGTGGCCCTTCCTCAGAATTTCCTCAGATGTTACCAGACTTGCTGAGCTTTTCCAGCAATTTCTATTTTTGCTGCCATTGAGGATTCTGATGTTTAAACTTCTCAATTGCACATTCGAGGAGTGTATTGGCTAATTTGGATCAACACACCGTCTGCCTATCCTATTAATTCTCCCACTGCAATGGCATCAATCTATTTGATCAATACACAAGGAATTGGAACATATTCTATTTGGGGCAAAGGTTTGTTTGTGTTCAATCTGAAGTTCAATGACTTCCTCCTGTTCTGAAGATAGAAAGTGGTGGGTTCAAGTCTGAACTTCTGAACCTAAGCAGTAAAATTCAGGCTGAAATATCTCCACCCATTGATGGAGCAGTGACGAATTGGAGATGTCATCTTTTAGTTATGACATTAAATGAAGATCCATCTGTCCTTTCAGGAGAATGTAAAAGATTGCATGACTCCACTTAGAGGAGGAAGAACCCTGGTTGTCTGGACAATATTTATCTCTCAATCAACATCACAAAACACAGATTCTATTTCCCATGGCTTTCCTTTCCCTTTGTAGCAATAAAATAAATTGTGATTTATCAAACAATTATCTCTTTTCTCCAGTGAACCTACATAAAGAAAACTGCAAACCATATGTTAAATCATCATCCAATCATGTCATTCACCCATTCTCAAGTATATGTAGTTTAAATTAAGTTTGTGTGGAGAATAACTATAAACTAAGAGTTACATTTAACAATTTTTTGATAAAAGATAATTAATTGAACATCTCATCCAAGAGTAGGAAATAAATTTAAGCAGGTAAATAGCTTCACTAATTAGACTCTGCAACTTAACTTCTCATAAAGTTTGTAAACTTACTTATTTACATAACAGTAACATCAGATGTGACCGAAATCTCTATCCAGGTTTGACGTCAGACATGACTCAGTGTGACAGTCTTTCAGGCAGAAAAGTGTGGATTCAACTCCCACTTTTGGACTTTAAAAAATCAAAGCTTAGGTTTCTGTGCTAACCGAGAGGTACTGCCATTTTGGAGGGTACTGTCTGTCAGCTGAAATGTCCCATATGCCCTTTGTACAGCCACAGAAAGCTCTTATCTTTTTATTGTGAAGAACAGCAGCCCTGGTTGCTGTGACACTATTTATCCCCAATCAATCGTGCAAAACAAGAGATGATGTGGCCTTTTGTCAGATTGCCACTTGCGGAGATATACTATATGCACATGAGCTGTCACATTTTCTATATCACACCAATGACTCAAACTCAAAATCACTTCATTGTCTGGAAAGCACTTTGAGAAATCTAGTGAGCAGTAATGGTCCATACAAATACAATTTTCTTTCTAAGCAAAATACAGTGGAAACTAGAGATCTGAAATAAAGACAGAAACTGAACTGCTCTGGCAGCATCTGTGGACTGAGAAACAGAGTCAATGTTGTTATTTGGTCACTTGTTTGGGAATAATGAGGATAATTTATAGATTTATAGAGTTATACAGCTCAGAAACAGACCGGTCGGCCCAATACGTCCATGTCGACCAAGTTTCCCAAACTAAACTAGTCCCATTTGCCTGTGTTTGAAAAATCAAAATGTGGTCCTCTCCAGTGTGAAAAGATTCAACAGGCCTGATTTATAAATTAGTCTGAAGTGGTCCAATACCGTACATGACATGGTGCTGCTAGAAGATTTTGTCATTCAACTGGGTCATTTCAAAGCTGAGTGAATGAATTATCCTACATCACTTGATTTACCAGAAAAAAAAATGATGATGCGATAGTGTAGGGGGACGAGCTGAGAATAGTTCACAGATTGGCGCAACATCGAGGGCTGAAGGGCTTGTTCTGCGCTGTAATGTTCGATGTTCTATGTATTTGACATTGTAGTCTGGACAGTTGGTATGTAACTGACTCTGCCTGTAGGAGGTATGCCTACTTTAGTGAACCTATAGGTGAGGTTTTATTACTAAACATGGGCAAAGAGCCTCAGCAGCCAGTTTGGCCTGGGATAAGGAAGGTGAAAATGTTAAATAGGTAAGAGAACAGTCAAACAGACCATTTCACCTGAAGGTTAGAATTACGACTCTTGGCATCCTTTCCAACTCTCAACAGCAAGGTGGACTTCACTTTTTTTTCTTGATTGCTTCAGGTTTACAATATTAATTACTAAGGGAGTCTCTATAAAATATCCAAAATGTTATTTTTTTTAGCTATATCTTTTCAAATTTGTTCTGATAATGTATAACAATATATTCAAATGTATTCTTTGTCCAAGGCAGAAGAAATTCATTCTGATCACTCTACCACAAACACAACTACTGTTCTGTATGATTCACATAAACAGGAAATATTTGTTACAAGGAACGTGATGCAGTAACATAAATCAAAGTGTTACATGAGAAG
Organism: Chiloscyllium plagiosum; assembly: GCF_004010195.1. Classification (NCBI taxonomy): domain Eukaryota; kingdom Metazoa; phylum Chordata; class Chondrichthyes; order Orectolobiformes; family Hemiscylliidae; genus Chiloscyllium; species Chiloscyllium plagiosum. The sequence continues at coordinate 19,472,009 of NC_057713.1, forward strand.
AATCCATAGTCTTCATGCCCTTGGAGAAAATCATTACATTGGCTCCTCCCTGATCTCTGGGCACTAACAAAGTTCACTGCATTTATCCAGCTTGGGAAACACAGAGAATTCCTGTCCTGGGTCAATTCAATGGCCCTGGGCTGTCCTCATTCACCCAACCAGTGCCCAGCCCCTCCCAGGGTTATCAGGAATCTCTCAGGCCTGCAGCTATCTACAAAGTTCTAATGATTGGGACTATTACAGAAGCTAGGGAAGGAAGAGAGATATTCTGGGCATTGCTGCATTTATTGGGGTGGGGGCTGTGTGAATACAGGGACTCAGAAAGACAGCAAGAGAGACGGAAATAGGGGCATGGGCAGAAGACTGGCACCTGGGTTGTGATGGTGGAGATAGGCTGGGGCTTGATTTGGGAGGGCAGGAGGGCATGCGTGGGGAGGAATTTTGTGTAATTGTGGGGGAGCGTGCAGATGAGGATGTGACTGGGATTGAGGCTCATATGCGGGGACATAAGAACTTGTGCAGACGTGTTGGACTCAGAAGTTAAGAGAATTGAAATGGAACTGAAGAGATAAAAATTGAGGAATAAAAGAACAGAATTGAGCAACAGCAACTAGGACTTTGGTAGGATTTGAGGTGGAATTATGCATCAGGCTTGGGGCTCAGGCTGGGAGAAAGGAGTTGGGGCTTGTGCACGGGTATGGGGCCTAGCATTTCCTGAAAAGCCTAATATGAAACGGTAGCAACACAGAGAGGAACTGTCAATACAGGGCTGAGTGTAACCTGGGGACCGAAAGACTGTTTGTCCTGGGGACTAATGAAGAACAAGAAGAAGGAGACTGAGAGTTCCAGGAGGAACTAGAAGAACACACAAAAAAAGAGCTTGTTATACCATGAGACATCAGAACTTGTATCAATCGAGGCAATGTCTCGAATCTAATGATTTGGATGTGGTCAATACTCCCAAGGCAGTGGGTATGATCAAGGGCAGGAACCCTGGTCTATGCTCCCTCTCTCTATCTCAGGCCAGTGATCTGGTGCCGGAACCCTTGCTGATACAGATAGGACCACTCGTTATTCCATTCATTGGACTTACCCCTGTGTTTGCACAGCATTTTGATGTAATAGAAAAGATTGGTGCACAAGTTGAATGGAGAAGGAGTTCCTGATTTCCTGATCATGTCACGGATCAACATGGCCCTCCCAAACTTCCACTCGGTGTCTGACTGCGCCTGGATCCGCTGGTAGGTGTCACTCATCATAGCAATTAGCAAGTTAATGAGGACAATCAGGGTCATGACAAGGTACATTCCAAACACAAATCTGACAATGAATTGGGTGAAAGTAGGTGTCCGATGTAATGGAGGTAAAGTGTCTGGATCCACCATACCGAACAGAGCAAAAAATAGTAGGACAGTAATATCCAAAGGGTCTTGGACATCGTAAGAATTGCCTCCTGAATCTGTACCATTTCTGGCAGATGGACTGCCCAGCAGAGCAGGATATACAGGCTGGTAAACTGCTGAAAGTTGCATGGTGAAGGCTACATGGAATAGGGCCAGAATTACTGCGAACCTGGCAAGGTCCTTCATCAGGTCTCGGATGATGACAGCCCAGGGGCCAAAGAGGTGGTGGAATGTCAGGAACTCCAAAAACTGCACAAAGCAAAGTGTCATGGCCACCGCGAGGAAAATGTTTCGGGCAAAGAAGCAATGCAGCCGGTCGTGGTCCCGGAAAGCCAACGCAAGCAGGTGGCAGAAGACGGCAATAGCGGAAAATGCCAGGATGAAAACCCGTATCCATGCCAGTCCTGCCCTCTCGCCAGGGTGTGTCAGTTCCGAGACCAGCATTCCTGAAAGCCAAGCCAATAGGAGCCACTCATTCCAGCCTGGAAGCGTCCGCCCTTCATACGTTGGGCTAAGTGGGGGGTAGACAATGGTTAATATAAATAACACCAGGAGGAAAATGTGAGAAACCAAATGGCTCATGAACTTCATAATTGGGATCCTGTTGAACTGGTGCTTCAATGGAAGGGAGAACATCAGCCAGATCGGGGGGCAAATGAGGAAGACAAAGAACAAAAGGACTATCTTCCAGTGCGCCCACTTCAAGTTCCCGTACCAGACATCGGTCAGGTATTTCTGAACCGCTGGGTGAGCCACCACATCCTTCTGTTCACATTCTATCAACGAGTCCAGCATTGTGGTGCCACGATGGTCTACGGCACGGAGCAAGTATCCGGCACTCCGACAACCAGACGCCACAGTGAGCAGCTCGGCCGCCATGTTTTCACAGTACTTGGCTGCTTCCAAAAGCTCCATGGATCTCTCCTTTTCCTTCAAAGCGGTGATGCCAAAAGCACGGGACAGCTTGATGGCAGTGTCCATGGGGGCAGCTGAGTTCAAGACAAACTCCTCAATGACCTTGTTCCTGTTGAGCTTTCCGCAAACCATGAGGTCAAAGATGAACTGTAAAAGAAATCACACACAACAATTGTGCTGGGTTATTCTGATGGGCAATCCACTACAGAGTACCTAGGGAACTGAAGCATACCGATAATGAATCTTGCAACAGTATAGCATTTTAGTCTTGAGGTCGTTTACACAATGGGACAAGTTGTAGTTTGGCACATATTGTTAAATGTATCATGGCAGATTGGCAGCCTCTCATAATTTTACACAGAATCAAACCATCCTTCTTCATCTAACACCATTTTAATCCTCTCTTCGTCATGTGCTTATCCAGCTTCCTCTTAAATGAATCAAAAGGCCCTCCCTCCACTCCTTGTAGTAGTGTGTCACACGTGCTAACCACTCTCTGGATATAAAGGTTTTTGTCCTGAATCCTGTGTTAGAATTGTATGATTCATTGATAGAATGCCAAACAGCACTGTCTTGTCATACAGTAATAAAAAGGTTGTTTCCCTTTTACATTGAATTGACCTTCTCAGTAATATCCTTTAAACGTCTTCAAAGTTTTATGGGGTGACCTTGATTAGATTAGATTCCCTACAGCATGGAAACAGGCCTTTCAGCCCAACAAGTCCACACCAACCCTATATTTACCCCTGCTTAATGCGCCTAACACTACAGACAATTTAGCATGGCCACCTCACCTGAGGTGCACATCTTTGGATTGTGGGAGGAAACCCATGCAGACACAAGGAGAATGTACAAACTCCACACAGATAGTTGCCAGAGGCTAGAATTGAACCCAGGCCCCTGGTGCTGTGAGGCAGCAGTGCTAACCACTGAGCTACCATGCCTTAGAATAGATTACTTACAGTGTGGAAACAGGCCCTTTGGCCCACCGACCCGCCGAAGTGCAACCCACCCAGACCCATTCCCCTACATTTACCCCTTCATCTAACACTATGGGCAATTTAGCATGGCCAATTCACCTAACCTGCACATTTTTGGACTATGGGGAGGAAACCGGAGCACCCGGAGTAAACCCACACAGACACGGGGAGAATGTGCAAACTCCATATAGTCAGTCACCTGAGGTGGGAATTGAACCCAGGTTGCTGGCTCTGTGAGGTAGCAGTGCTAACCACTGTGCCACCGTGCCACCTTGTAGTCAGTCTCTGCAAACGTGAACAAATGAGTTCCTTTAAATGTTGCTGATGGACACAAGTATTCAAGACAAGATAGAAACAGAAGGAGCAAGGGAGAAAAACTATAGAGAGTTATTATGGTCTGCATACACTCCTGAAGCAGGTTCAATAGCAACTTTCACTAGAGCACCAGGTGAATACTTTAAGGGAACTTCTCTGCATGATGTGAGGAAAAGGCTTTGGACAAATTAGATAGCTCTTTCAATAAAGACATGATGGGTAGATTGACTTCCTCGAGTGCTGTAATATGCAATGATTCTACGAACTATTTCTTATGCTGAATGTGTTGCAAAGTGTAACCAGCATCTCTGAAGGCTGATACAGCAGACGAGTTGCACTCCCACAGTTCTGCATTTCAACTGCTTACCTTGCGATCCTCTGTTAGCTTAAGGGTGATATTATTCTTTCGGATTAAAAAGCTCACCACCTCTTGGTGGTGGTCAGCTGCCGCATACTGTAGGGCAGTCTTTCCTTCCTTACATTCCAGCTTGGGAGAAGCTCCACTTTCCACCAGAAATTGCACCGTATCCAGGTAACCAGACTTGGCTGCAAAATGCAGTGGGGTCCAGCCATTCTAAACAAAGGAGTGGAAATACTCAATTAAATTTAAAATTCTTTCTAACTCAATCTATCTCTCTCCATACTTGTTATGAGCTGCACAATGGGAGATGGCCTGACACACCCTCTGACTTTACTCACTGAGGATGGTTCTCTTTATCACAGTCAATATTTGAATTGAATTAGAATAGAATTGAATTTTCAAAAGCCCATAGTGCCGATAGAGGCCATTCAGCCAATTGAGTTTGCACTGACCCTCCGAAGGGCATCCCACCCAGACCTACCTAATTCCTGTAACCCTGCATTTAGCACAGCCAATCCTCCCATCCTGCACATCATCTTTGGACTGTGGGAGGAAACTGGAGCACCCACAAGAAACCCATGCAGACACAGAGAGAAGGTGCAAACTCCACACAGGCAGTCAGCCAAGGCTGGAGTCAAACCTGGGTTTCTGGACACTGTGAGGTAGCAGTGCTAACCACCGTGCCACCATGCTGCCCGGTGTTTAGTGGAGAATTGCAATGAGAAATTAGGATCCTGTAAAAGCACACATACACACTGTGAAAACATAACTCTTCAATTAAATTCTCTTACTGCTCAGAGACAAAACAAAGAAAAGTTCCAGTCTTCTCAGAACGCGTAATGAGCAGCATAATGTACAATTAGACTAGAACATCATACATTGGAGTTTGTTCATGCCAGAGAGCACGGGGGGTTATAGGAAAATAGGAGAATATTGAATTTCATCTGTATAAACATCAGGTGAGAATGAATTTGTTGTCTGTTTTGCAGTCTGACTGATTTTGAAGTCAGTGTGAACCAAAACTCCTGTTCAAATATAGGCAGTAAATAGAGGCAAGGAAGATCCAAAGTGTTGGGGTCCAGAGTGTCTTGGTTCTCATCACGCACCTTATCTGTGATGTTAATCTCTGCCCCTTGGCCAAGCAGAGCTCGTGCCATCTCGATGTGACCATTAGCTGTTGCCAGGTGCAGGCAGGTGCGTCCTCTTTTGTCTTTGAGGTGCAATTGGGTGGTGGACTTACTCAAGAGGAGCCCGATGACTGCAGTGTGGCCATTCTGCGCTGCGAGGTGGAGGGGCGTGGAACCCTGGAACGAGATGCAGCCGGTCACTACCTTACTCATATGGTCTCCTGCTCAAATGCTTGACCAACACTGTGTAGCCCACACAGTACTACAATAAAAATAGAGATGGTCAACATGCTGGTGGAAATATATTTGTTATAACGTCAACTTGTTCCGGAACACATGCCCCACCTGTTAAAACACATCACCATAGCAGTTACATGTATGTAAGGGCATGGTGACGGCATGAACTCTTCTGTGTTTTCTCCCAATTTAAATGGGAAAATGTTTGCCAAACCTTTTCTAGTAGTGACCATCTCATATTTTAACCACATGGACAGTGAAGGAATATTTGAACAAATATAAGGGATAATGGCTGGGATGTTCTGGTCTCTGGAGCTGTAGAGACCCATTGTACTCCCCAAGATACACGCTGAGTTCCAACAAAACTCCTGATCGATTGGCCACTGCGGAAATTACCAAAACTTTGAACTTCTGTGCCCTGCTCCTTGTGTCTCTTGCAAAAAGTCTCTGAGACTGATCTGCAGCCAGAGACTTTGGATGGTTCCGACATAGTTACCTGATTAATTGTCCTGGGAACATTAGACAGAAAAAAAATCTGTTAGAATTCTTTGAGGAGGTATGGAGCATGCTAGATAAAGGAGAGCCAGTGGATGTGATCGATTTGGATTTCCAGAAGGCCTTTGACAAGGTGCTACACAGAAGGCTGCTAAATACGATTAGAGTCTGTGGTGTTAGGGGTAAAGTAATTACATGATAGAGGATTGGCTGACCGGCAGAAAATACAGTGTGGGGCTAAAGGGGTCCTACTCGGGCCGGCAGCTAGTGGCTAGTAGAGTTGCGCAGAAATCAGTGTTGGGACAACAGCTATTCACGTTATACATTAATGATGTGGACAAAGGAACTGAGGACATTGTTGCTATGTTTGCAGATGACACAAAGGTAAGCAGAAGGACAGATTGTGTTGAGGAGGCAAGGAGGCTGCAGAAGGACTTGGACAGGTTAGGAGAATGGGCAAAGAAGTGGCAGATGGAATACAATGTGGGAAAAAAATGAGGTTATGCACGTTGGTAGGAAGGATAGGCAGACAGACTATTTTCTAAATGGGGAAAGGTTTCGGAAATCTGAAGCACAAAAGAGACTTAAGAGTTCTAGTTCAGGATTCTCTTTAAGGTTAACAGACAGGTTCAGTTGGAAGTTAGAAAGGCAAATGTAATGTTGGCATTCATTTTGAGAGGCCTAGAATACAAGAGCAGGGATGTACTGCTGAGGCTGTATAAGGCTCTGGTCAGATTGCACTTGACATTTTGTGAGTAGTTTTAGGCCCTGTACCTAAAGAAGGCTGTGTTGGCATAGGAGGGGTGTCCAGAGGAGGTTCACAAGAATGATCCCAGGAATGAAGGTCTTGTCATATGAGAAGTGGTTGAGGACTCTGAGTCTGTAATCAATGGAGTTTAGAAGGATGAGGGGGGGATCTCATTAAAACTTTCAGAATATTGGGAGGCCAGAATACTGTGGATATGGAGATGATGTTTCTGCTGCAAGGAAATACATAGATCTGAGGGTATAGCCTCAGAATGAAGAGATAATCTTTAGAACTGAACTGAGGAGGATTTCTTCAGCCAGATGGTGGTGAATCTGTGGAACTCATTGCTACAGAAGGTTGTGGAGGCCAAGTCATTGAGTGTATTCAAGACAGAGTGAAATAGGTTCTTGATTAGTAAGAGGATCAAGGGTTACAAGAAGAAGGCAGGAGAATGAGGTTGAAAAAAATATCAGCCATGATAGAATGCTGGATTGAATAGCCTAATTCTGCTCCTAGATCTGATGGTTTTAAAAAGACCTAGCCCCAGGTCCAGGTCCCCCCGCCCTAAGATGACTGTACAACTGGCTCCCCACAACCACACACAGACCTGGCCCACAATCCCACCTTAACTCTGTTCACTACCTGCTGTCCTAACTAACCCCTCCACCTAACTAACCCCCTGATCTGGGCTGACTCTCTGTGATTCTGAAAATCCCTCCTAAACCAACTTGGTACCAAAGCCCATACCATCTGCCCACACACCCCTACCTACTTTCCATGCACCTGCCAGTCTACTCATCTGTAACAGTAGCCAACCTACCCATCTGCCAGTCTGCTACATCATCCACCCAGTGCCCTACAGACCTGCATTCCTGCAACTTTACCACCTAACCCAACTACCACTTCACCAACTTACCAACTCAAGAACCTACCACCTCATCCATCTACCTCCTCACCTACCTTTCACCTCAGCCACCCACCTATTTACTTCAATTGCCCTACTAACCTGCCCATTCACTCATGTGTATCCTCACATACACCTAATCTCATGTCAGCCTTTTCATGGCCCATATGGTCAAGAGAATTCTTGAACTCTCGAATCTCTAACCAATATCATCAAAACACCAAGCGAGCACTCCCTGTGAGTACTGTGATCAATGAGCAAAACTAAAACTCAAAGTGATCCTAACATACTCTCTCAGGGTCAATCTTTCTGAGGATTGGACCCTGGTGTGTGGATCTGTCAACTAAATATTTCTCTGGAACCAAATGTAAAGATGTGGACAATGTTCTGAGAACAAGTAACGTTGATTTCCTCATGTTACAATATACACGTGACACTAATGATGATTATGTCGTTACAAGATCAAAATTTCTGACATGCCAAAAGCCACACCATGTTAAAGTACCACGGTAATTTACATGATAAATGTAGTTATTAGTTATTTTACCATCCCAAGGACAGAACATGAAGAGACCACCCCAGTAACAATCAAGATTGTTGAGCTGAGAGGTCTCAATGTCTATGAACCCTTCAATTAAACACACAGCCAACAATTAGCAGCAATGTGAAGTTGTTGTGGAGAAAGGCATCCATTTTATTCTCCCAAACACCAAACTATATAAACAAACTGTGACCTGGCTTATAGCTGCAGCAAAGAATAATATTTGTTAAAAGTTTTAGAGAGCAGTGCATCCCTTATTGGAGCCCTGAGTGCAAAGCCCTTTTCCAACAATAACATCCAACCGCAGCAGCCACAGCATTACTTGAAGCTTTGGACAAACTGTGGACATCAAAGCTGGATGGACTGTGAGAAATGATTATGTTTTGCAATGAACTGTACTGGAGAGGGTGCAGAGGAGATTCACCAGGAATACTGTCTGGGATAAAATATCGCAGTTATGAGGAGAGACTGGATCGGCTGAGTTTATTTCCCCTGGAGCAGAGGAGGCCGAGGGGAGGGATCTCATTGATGTACACAAAATTACGAGAGGTATGTCTTTCCCATAGCAGACGTGACTGAGACCAAAGGGCATACGTTTAAGGTGAGGAGCAAGTGGTTTTGAGAAGATATGAGATAGATTTTTTTTCAGGAGGTAGATGGATGTGGTGGGTAGGTTCTTGAGTTGGTAAGTTGGTGAAGTGGTAGTTGGGTTAGGTGGTAAAGTTGCAGGAATGCAGGTCTGTGGTATATATAATATATATATATATATATATATATGGATTGTGCTGCCTGAGAGGATGATGGAGACTATACCATTGCAACATTTAAGAAGCATCTGGGTGAGCACTTAAAATGCCCGGGCACAGTAGGCTTTGGACAAAGTGCAGGTAAATGGGATTAGTGTAGTTTAGTGTTTGCTGGTTGGCATAGAGCTGGTGGGCTGAAGGACCTGTTTCTATGCTGGATGACTCTATGACTATACACTCAGACAAAAGACTTCCTCAAGAAACCTGAAACATCAACCTCAGCAGAGACTGCTAACCACAAGTAAGAACAAATACTGTTGGTGCCAAATCACTGGCTGACTCCACTGGCTGACTCAAAGGGTTAACTTAATAAACAGGAGATCAAGAGAAAGCTCAGTGAAGTGATGGTGAGTTGTTGCAAGTTTTCCCACTGTTGGATATCTTTCTTTCTTTGGAACTGGCAAAAGGCAAGGGTGCTGGGAATAGATAGCAGTGCACTGGATTTCCCGCACTACCTTGGCTCTCTGGCAAAACAGCAGCTACTAGCAGTTTTCTCAACTGTGATGGAGAACACCACATTGTCCAAACTGCTCAAGGTGACAGTAATAGCCCTGTAAAAGCAGGAAAGCCAGCAGCTGGCCCTTGGAGCCTATTTCATTGCTATGTACAACCTTTAAGCTCCTGGAGTGGCTTATTCTTTAAAGGGTTAGCCTTACCACCCACTCATTGCTGGCTTTAGATTACTTACTTACAGTGTGGAAACATGCCCTTCGGCCCAACAAGTCCACACTGACCCTCCAAAGAGCAACCCACCCAGACTCATTCCCCTATCACTACGGGCAATTTAGCATGGCCAATTCACCTAACCTGCACGTTCTTTAGAAGGAAACCAGAGCACCCGGAGGAAACCCGCACAGACACGGGGAGAATGTGCAAACTCCACACAGACAGTTACCTGAGGCAGGAATTGAACCCAGGTCTCTGGCACTGTGAGGCAGCAGTGCTAACCACTGTGCCACCATGCCACCTGCTATGGTTAGGCTATGCTGTTGCTGTGATGGCACTTTAAAAAGGGGTAAGTTTGGTCTTTCTCCACTCCCACTCCAGATGCTCAGTGCTCTGATAAGGCTGTTTGTGGGACTATTCTACTGCAACTCTGAGAGATACTTGCTCATTGTGACAATGTATGCCACTATGGACAGGAGTCATCTGTGCAGCACTGGTTCCATCACTGTGAATAATATGAATTGTATATAATGTGAATAATGTGACAAGGTGAACTGTAAATTGTTATTTGTATATTGCAGAAGCATATATCAGAAATAGCCAATGGGTAAGTCAGACTGTCCGGCATGATTTTCCATTGTTTAATGAATGGATGAAATTCTGAATATATGCTCGTGTAGCATTCTAAAACCTGCTCTATAACAGGAAACAAGGGACTCTGCTCTGAACACTAATTCACATAATGCCAAGGAAGACTTGCAGTGTTAATGGGCTGTACCTCTCTCTCTTATGTTTTGAAACTGACCTTTAAGAAATTTGGAACATTTTCAAGTTAATGTTAATTGCAACTATAAATCAAATAAAAAATGTGGTCAGCTGTTTCATTCCAACGTAGATTCGGAGAATTGTTTATGTGTGTACTGGGACGTATTTGTATGTGCATGTGTGTGAGAATGTTCAAGTGAATGAAATTGTAATCATAACTTGGAAAGACCCTATAATGTTAAGCTAATTGAATGGAAGCAGAACAACAGCTTCTCAAAGACAGAAAGGTTTTTCTTTCAAGCAAAAGTAAATGAGAATTTCTGAAATGAAACATAATTCTTTCCCCCTCTAACGCCATCCAACCCTCGATCAACAACTGACATTAATAAACTTGATATTTCTGTTGTTATTCCATTGCCTCCTCTTTAACTGTAATACCTGCACTGCCCTCCTCTTTTGTGAAGACAGATGTCAAGGGTTAAACTAAATAGGGCACTGCGGTTCCCTCCACCATCTCTGGATGAAGTATGAATGGGGAGAAACCCACTCAGGATGCTTCCAGGCACCCAACCGCAGCAACGTCAATTGTCCCAAGATGTCCCATCTCAGGACCCTTTGAGAGGTGCCTGCCATTCAGATTAGTCTCCAACTCTGTAGTCTCTGAGTGATATGGAGGGGGTGGTTTCAGCAGATTCAGGTTCAAGAGATTTAGGGAAAGGTGAAAGGAAGGAGCATGATTTTCAGGCATGGAGGCTTCCATCGATGGACCCCAGGGATTAGAAATGGAGTTATCCTCCCTGCTTGCCTGACTCCAGCTTGTGCAGTTAAAACTAAAAGAATGAGGCCCTTAAGTGGCAACTAATTGGCCACTCAGGGCATCAATCAGATAGATCGAGGTGGGTAGGTAGGCTGGAGGAATGCCAGCTGACAGATTTTACAAAGCCTGCATCTAATGTGTTTGTTGAGAATCATTCCACCCCTTCCACCTTCACACGCGGATTATCTTCCCATTCCCTATTTTTGTTTATTCACTCATGAATATATGGAAGTAGTTAGCTGCGCCAACCTTTATTGCCTGTCCCAGGTTAGAAACATGGAAGGCAGAAGCAGGAGTAGGCCATTCAACCCTTTGAGCCCGCTCCATCATTCAATGTGATGATGGTTGATCATCCAACTCAGTACCCTGGTCCCACCATCTCCCCACAGCCATGGATCCCTTTAGTTCTAAGAAGCATATCTAACCCCTTCTTGAAAAAAAGTCAACGTTCTGCATGGTTCCTGTATTAAAGAGGTTCAAGGAACCAGATTCTGGGTTTATCTATCCTTTCATAGAGGAACCAGGTAGCTCAGTTGACTAGATGGATGGTTTGTGATGTAGAGAGATACCAACAGTGTGGGTTCAATTCCTGTACTGGCTAAGGTTACCACGAAGGACTCTCCTTCTCAATCTTACTCCTCACTTGAGGTGTAGTAACCCTCAGGTTAAAACCACTCTAATGGGAGAGCAAGACTATCGTGACTTTATCTTACATTGCTTCCTTTAGCCCTAACTATAAGATACGGGAGCAAATTTAGGCCATTCAGCCCATCAAGTCTGCTCTGTTTTTCGGTCATAGATGATATGGTCTCAACCCTACTGACCTGACTTCTCCCTGTAACCTTTAATTTCCCCTTACTAATCAAGAACCTATCTATTCCTGCCTTAAATACACTTAATGACTCAGCCTCCACAGCCCTATGTGACAGATTCACCACCCTCTAGCTGAAGAAATTCCTTCTTATCTCAGTTCTACAAGGCTGTCCCTTCATTAAGGCCAAGCCCTCAGGTCCTAGTCTCTCCTACTTCAGAAGATATCTTCGCCATGTCCAGTCTATCCAGATCTTTCAGTATGCTATGTTTCAATGAGATTCCCTCCTCATCCTTCCGAAATCCATCCAGCACAGAGCCAGGGTCCTGAACTGCTCCGTACATGACAAAATCTTCATCCTTGGAATCATTCTCTAGCCTTGCAAGGCCAGAACATCTCTCCTTAGATATGGTGCCCAAAACTGCTCACAATATTCCAAATGCAAATTACTTTAAACTCTTCCAGTTCATAGTACAAGTACTCATCTGATGACATGATCTTAAAAGAGAAAGGGGTGTACTTTAAAAAAGGAACTTGAAAAACAAAAGAGAGGAGAAAAAAAAAACTGAATTTCAAAATTAAGTTGTTCAAATCATTGAGGGTTAATGTGGAGGATTTGTCTCCAATAACAGAAGGATGAGTAAGCAGAATATTAACCAACAGGCAAGATGGAACCATTTGGGGTTGTTTCCTCTGGAACATATGAGGCTGAGTGAAGATTTTAATTGATAAAATGATGAAGGACCTATTAAGAATGGCTGAGAAGGATCTTTTTGACATTGGGGTCAATGAGCAAGGAGTGTGTTTTAAAGTGCTTGGTGGAAGAATCAGAAGGGAGATAAGGAGAAATGTTATCATCCAGAGAGTAATGGGGTGTTAGGAACTCACTATCTGAAAACAAGTGGAAAGCACCTGAATTGTTGAAATTGCTGAAACCTGCAGGCTGCAGACCAGGAGTTGCAATGAGGGTTCAAGCAGGAAGACTTTTCTTTAACCAGCTCAGTCACAATGAACTGAATGGCATCCTATTGTATCATATAGCTTTAAGGTCCTATGAGTTAAAAATATCAGTCATTCCACATCAGCAATGAGGGTCTTTACATAGAAATATAGTAACATAAAAATAGGTGCAGAAGTAGGCCATTTTGCACTTTGAGCCTGCACCACCATTCATAGAGTTACAGAGATGTACAGCACGGACACAGACCCTTCGGTCCAATCTGTCCATGCTGACCAGATATCCCAACCTAATTTGGTCCCATTTGCCAGCACCCAGCCCATATCCCTCCAAACCCTTCCTATTCATATACCTATGCATACCCATTTTAAATGCTGTAATTGTACCAGCCTCTATCACTTGCTCTGGCAGCTCATTCCATACATGGACCATCCTCTGTGTGAAAAAGTTGTCCCTTAGGTCCCGTTTATGTCTTTCCCCTCTCACCCTAAACTTACGCTCTCTAGTTCTCGATTCCCCCACTTTGTCTATTTATCCTATCTATGCTCCTCAGCCTTTGACGCTCCAGGGAAAACAGCCCCAGCCTATTCAGCCTCTCCCTATGGCTCATATTCCTATTCAATATGATCATGGCTGATTATGCAATGTCAGTATCCCATTCTCACTTTCTATTCACAACTTTTGATCCCTTTAGCTACAAGGGCCACATCCAGCTCCCTCCTGAATATATCTAACAAATTGGCCCGAACAGCTTCCTGTGGGAGAGTATTCCACGGGTTCGCAACTCTCTGAGTGGAGAAATTCTTCCTCATCTCAGTCCTGAATGGCTTACCCTTTATTCTTAGACTGTGACCCATATTTCTGGACTTCCCCAACATCGGGAACTTTCTTCCCGCATTCAGCCTGTCCAGTCCCATCAGGATTTTATATGTTTCTGTGAGATCTCTCTACATCCTTCTAAATTCCAGTGAGTACACGCCCAGTTAATCCAGTCTTTCCTCATATGTTAGCTCTGCCATGCCGGGAATCAGTCTGGTGACTCTTTGGTGGACACTGTCAATGGCAAGAATATCCTTCCTCAGACTAGGAGACCAAAACTGCACCTAATTTTCAAGGTGAGGCCTCACCACGGCCCTATACGCATTTTCTTCTTTATAACTGCAGCAAGATATCCTTACTCCGACATTCAAATCCTCTCACTATGAAGACCAGTATGCCATTAGCTTTCCTCACTACCTGCTGCACCTGCATGCAGTGACTGTTCCATCATGACACCCAGGTCTCGTTGCTCCTCACTTTTTCCTAAATTGCCACCATTTGAATCTTATATGTGGGTGTGAAGAATTACTCCCCCTTGGAACAGAAAGGGTTAAAGGCCGAGCTGATATATGTGTTCAAAACTATGAAGGGATTTTGATAGCAGGAGGCCAATAAGTAGAGAACATGAATTTAAGTTAACTGGCAAATAATCCATAGAAAAGTTGAAAATAAATCTTTTTCAGCAGCAAGTTATTACAATCTTGAAAATACTGGCTGAAAGCATGATGCATGCAGATTTAATCATCGCTTTTAAAAGAAAACCAGATACATATTTGAAAAGGGAGTGTGTGGGCTACAGGAAAACAGCATTTGACTAAAGGCAATATATAAATTTAAGTTGTTGTTTTGCCATTCAATTCAGCAAAATCTCTTGTAATGTTAAGAACCACTACGAATTATCCCAGGTGTTTCAATAGTCCCAGCATTCTGAGTCTCATCTAATAACCAAGCTTTCCCATTCTTGCAAATATCCTGCTGCATCTACACTGTGTCAAATCATATATAGAGATCTCTGCTGTTGACTGAATAAGGGTGGTGCCTCTATATACCACTTCAAAAGCAAATGATAGGCAGGACTGGTCTCTTTAATCCATGAGTGTCCATTCCAGCTCCACAGTGGAAACACAGCTTTTGAATGAAGTGAAGGTGAACAGGTCAACACAAGGTTGAAAGAGGACCTCACCAATTTCATCCAGAGAGTACAAGCCCTGCCCCTTTCCTGTAGGCCTCTCCATGTTTAGACAGGAAATATTCTGGAGATGATCTTTCCTCAACGAACCAATGGAAGCTGGTAGCCCGATGGGGGAACACAGCAAAGGAAAGTAACTTCTGCAGGTGCATAGTCACCTACAGATGTGAGCAGAGAGGCTCGTGCCTCCACCTTTTGAATGAGATGCTCTTACACTAACCCCACATTTTCTAGGTATCACAGACCCCAAAGGATTGGTAGGGAAAGGGCAGCTCTGAGTTAGCCTTAAAACCACTAAGATAAACATAAAGCTATGTAGTTCAGAATCATCAAATTAAGAACAACCATAGGAACAAATACATTTACACATAAATTATTTAAAAAAAACATTTAAATAGCAATGTTAATGAAAAATAAAATAACAGAAATAGAAGAAAAATGTTGGCAAAAAGAGCAAGGATGAGTACAGCACAAGGAACAATTATATTAAACATTTTAGAAATACTTTACATCTTTCATGGGCATTGTGCATGCACTTTCACAGAAAATAACTGGCTCAGAAGCACTAACATTTCAACATTTCAGTGCAACCTGATGGTAAAGAATTTCAATGAAATTGTTTCTGCTTCATAAATAATGATCTGTAAAGAGCACCGACACTCATATACTGCCTTCCACAATTTCAGGACAACTCAAAACACATCAATGCAGTACCTTGGAAGCGTAGTCACTACTGCAGTGTAGAAAACAACATGATTATACAGCTCATGATAAATCGAAAAGGTAATTGTACAACCTTTTTGTTAAAGCTACTTGCAACTGGATGATTTCTTTACGGGATTAGATATTTGATTCAACGTTATTGACATAGGAGTTTTGATTTATTGAGCCAAATTGTGATTTTTAAATTACTGTATAACTCCTCTTTTATCTTCAGCAGCAGTGTTATAGACCCTGTGCAGGACTTTGAAAATAATTTAATTGACAATCCTCCATTTTACGAAACTTTCAACCTGGCAGCCAAATTATTCCCAGTCGTTTATTTTTCTCTAATCACTGAAGAACTTTAATATGTTTCAAAAAAAAAATAGCTTCCGAGACCAATTCATTCTTTGTGAGGAAATGAGTCACAGTATCAAGTGCCTGCTTTACTATCATGTTCCCACAATCACTGGTTGACGTCACTTGTTTTGAACCAGTTGTTAAATGGTTGCTGCATCCTGTACAGAACAATCTCATAGCCATCCAGAAAAATGGAGGAGTCACCCTCAGATATGGAACTCCTTATCTACTTTGAGCAGCTAAGTATAAACTTTCCGACAATGTCAATCATTGTTGATATTGTTATTCAGTCAACTGGGGTAAAAATTTAAAAAAAAATCCTTGGTCTTACAGAACTTAAGCATTGCCAAACAGAGGCATGAAGTTGAGCTTTTGTCATCTTGCACTCATCAGGACTAGAACACTGGAATAGACTTTGAAAAGGGGTACCAATTTATACAGCATCAGAAGAACATGTTGGTCTTTTGGGCCATTATTGGCATGGAGATGCACCAGGAACAACTAATTTTCAATCTCAGTTCTCACACCAGGAAGGTAGACCTTGGTTTCTCAAGGCATTATCAAGGGAATGAAGTAGAGTTTGGCAGTCTCCATTACCCCTTTCTTTTCACAAAATAGAAAGGATGCTATTTATATACATTGAAGATGATCCTGCGTGTTAATATATACAGGCAACGCATCACAGTCCAAACCCGACTGATAATCTTAGTTACCGGTATAATTTTTGACATAGTTTGGATATTTAATAAATGCTGTCCAATAGCAGAATTGCACTGAATGTTAGACAAAGTATTCTGAGGATTACAGACACAGGCTGGTTGAGCAAATCCTCAGTGGGATGCAGTATGCCCATTGTTTGAATGTACATCCTACATAGCCAATAACACACCAGTCCGAAAACTCAGAAACCACATTACTCATTTCATTGGTCTGATGGTAGCATCCTGTAAGTAGATTTACTGAAATTGTAATGGTGTAAGATAGCTAACCTCACCTGTCAAAGACTCATATAATCAGTGAAGAGACCATTCAGCCCATTGACTCTGCACTGACCCTCTGAAGAGCATCTCACCCAGACCGCCCTCTCCACCCATCCAATACCCTTAAACCCTCATTTACCACAGTTAACCTACCTAGCCTGCACATCCCTAGACACTACAGGCAATTTAGCATGGCCAAACACCCAAACAGCACATCTTTGGACTGTGGGAGGAAATCCATGCAGACACGGGGACAATGTAAACTCCACACAGACATCACTCGAGGGTGGAATCGAACCTGGGTACCTTATGCTGTGAGGCAGCAGAGCTAACCATTTTGGATCAAGTATTTGTGACAACTTCCCATTGGACCAAGGTCTTTCTAGTGTATATTTGCAAACAAACTAATAAAGCTAAAGTTAGACACAGCTCAAGGATCAATTGTGTTTTGATGTGAGATGAGCTAGAACAGAGTAAGCTTGATGTGAAGTGCCCAAATTATTCTTTTTCATTTAATCTATTTATGCCTCTACATTTCCTCAATATATAATCACAGCATAACCAATGCCTATTTAAAATACACACACACTTAGGCAAATGTTATATAGGTTTATGCTATATTGTTATTATTATTTGGGAACTTGGGTTCAACAATGGAGAAAATTGATTTTAATTGTTCAGTCATGTGGAACATCTTTGGACCTGTTGTTCTTTAAAGGTCACATTGAACATTCAGTTTCAAACAGCATATACCCAAACATCATGCAAATTCAGCAAAATGGCCAGCAAGCCATCTGAGGAGATAACCGCTAAGGTGTCTGAAGCAAGTTTCTGGAGAGGGAAGAGGTCTAACACAACAGAGGTGCTGCTATGAACAGTGACCAAGCTGTCAGAACTGGGCAGAACTCCTGCAAAGCTTAGAGGACAGTGAGAGGAAAGCCCCAGAGCAGAAAGCTATGAGCATGTCAGAAAGGAAGACATCCTACATGGCTGTTGAAATGATGAGTTTAGGGAATTCTTATTAGTAATAAGTGAGCTGGTTAGTAGTTTTGTTTTAAGAGACCTGAGGACCATAAGAGCAAAAGGAGCCAAAATAGGTCAGCCAGCCCATTGAGTCTGCTCCACCATTCAATGAGATCATGGGTGATTTGATAATCCTCAACTCCACTTCCCTGCCTTTTCCTTTTAACTTTGGGAGACACGTCAATGATAGAAAATAACAAAAATAGTGACTGCGCAAGAATTGACTGTAAGAAACTGGTTTCAACTCTGCCAACTGAACAAGAAGCTTAATGTGGAGATTGGGGTGACCCCTCACTGAAGTTGGACAGCCTGTGAGGGGACTGTTGAGATACAGGAATGGATTTTTTTTTGTGAAATTATTCCAATAGATCTGTTGGGGCAGAAGTGCTTATGGTAAATTCATGAGCAAGTACATGTTTTCTGTCCTTTTTTTTAAGATGTGGGTCATTTGATAAGTCTGATTAGGAAGTATAGGAACCTGAATTTTATATTGTGAGCCTTTGCCACAAATGCTTGAGTAGTCTCTAGTCTCTTGAGCATTTGTTTATACCCTAAAGAAAGATTTCTGAGGAATGTATATGACTAAGGAGAGAAAATAACAAGTCATTCAAATTTAATTTCATATTCCATTGTAATTCATTGTTCATTAAGTGGTTTAGATGTCCTGAGGATATGGTAAATGCTATATTAACACTTGGTTTATTTCGCTTTTCAATTCCATAATGCCTTCATGTAAATCAGTCTCTTCATGTATCCACTAAAAAATTTGCCCTCAATTGACTTATCCCCATAAAAGGAACTTAAATTGGTTTAATAATTCCTACTGTGAATATTGAGAGAGAAAACCAACACAGACTGAAACAGTCTTTATTAATAAACGCGAGAATACTAAAGCATTTCATGTTTTCAATAACCTTTTTGCCCTTCCACATTGTCTTTGTCCTATCTCCATTCATCTGTTGCACTCAAATCCTCATCCATCCTTTGTTAGAACTGGCATGGTTAGTGCAAGCCATTTCTGGCCAGTCTCTTACACTCTACCTTCAGTAACCTTGGTGTCATAAATCTTTGCTTCTTAGCTTGGACCAAGTCTAATTCACCTGTCACTTCTGTGCTACATTAATTTCTATGCAAGCAATGTCTTGATTTTAAAATCCCATGTTCTAGTTTTCAATCTTATACATTCAGTGATTTCACTACAGTGAAAGTGGATAACTTTTATGAAGCAGTAAATGGCACAAACACATATTCAGTCAACAAAGTTGGCCATCTTACCTGTAAGCTGGTTTGAGTGTCCACCTGAACCCCTGGGTAGTTCAGCAGAAGTCGTACCAAGTTCTCATGCCCAGACTGTGCTGCCAGGTGTAATGGTGTGTACCCTGACTGAAACAGCGATAATAAAGTCTTTAGCCCCAGATTCACCTGGATTTCCATAACACTGAGTGAGCAATTATTCCTTTGTTTTGCAATTGTCACCCGAGGGAAAATGACCAATTATAACTTACTTATCGAGGGTCCATATTTCCTAAAAGAAGGCAACCCAATTTTTCAAGCAATTCTCTGACTAATTCAGAAAATAACTCTTGAAGTCCTCGCCAGTGAATCTCTCAAACAAATGTGGATTTCTGCTTTTGCAAAGTTGCCAGAAATATGCAACCAAAGTTAGAGTGGTTGATTGAGTTAAACTCAAACCCTTCTGTAGAGATTCATCGCCACTGTGTACAGAACAAACAGAGCTTCCTGTGTAAAGCAGTTGGGGTAACTTCAACCTGAAATATTAATTTATGAAGCGAATGGCTAAAGACAATAATGTCTTTAGCCCCAGATTCACCTGGATTTCCATAACACTGAGTGAGCAATTATTCCTTTGTTTTGCAATTGTCACCCGATGGAAAATCAGGGAGGTAAAATTTAAAACACAAACACATCCAAAAAAATAGTCTAAATGTGAGGGAGGACCAAATCCAGCAAGGTCTGGATGAATGATTAAGCGGTTTATAAATACAATTAATTTGTTTTATTTTGGATCAGAGTGCACCTGGTCATGAGTTTTGCCATTTTATGAGGAGTATTTCTCAGATGTGACACAATGCAGAGTTCCTTACATTGCACAATTGCTGCCATATCCTTGCAACTTACTCCACTGCACAATTTTAAACACTTGAGCAGAACTGAAGGATTTACACCAACTCTGGAACTTAATGTACACTCATTACCAGTAGCAACAATGATTTACTGCTTCAGAGTCTGTATTGGATAGTTTCTAGTGGCCCCTTACTGTCTGCTGTCGGCTGATCCTGTATCTGCCTTCAGGGCTGAACTCAACTGAGGCGATATCCTTACACTTTAATCATTTGCTTAAACAAAAAGACTCACTTGTAATAAAAGCTTTGATCAGAAGCCCAAAGCACTGAATCATAGGAGGACAAGGAGGCCATTCAGCCCCTTGATCGTCATGGTTGATCTGTATCCTATGTTGGCTCTGTATCCTTTTACACCTTTGGCAAATGAAAATCTAGCAATTTCTGACAAACAACTTAACTGCTGCCTCTTGTGGGAGAGAATTCTTTCCCGTCTTTGAATTTTTATCCTTTGCAAGAAAGATGCGTCTTAGTTTCTCTCCTAATGGCTTGGTTCTGGCTTGAAGGTTATTTTCCACTGCCCTCAAATTCTAAGCTAACAGAGAAAGTTTTCCTATGTCTATCCAATTGATTTCTTCGAAAATCATGACCGCTTCCATCAATGTACATCATAACTTTCTATCCTGCAGGGAATACAAGCTTAATTGAAACAAATCCCTCCATGATTTAATCCTTGGAGCCCTTGTAATAAAACTGATTTTTTTTTGTTTATTCACTGCTCCATTCTACATCCTCAGCTGAAAAGTTGCTGCTATATGGATTCACTACATAAAAATTAAAAAAAAACGAGGTGCTTGTGGATGTCTAACATGAGTGCTGTGAAAGTTTTAAATAGTTTTAAAAAGCTAAAACAGTTTAAAAGTTAATGTTTTTTTATTGTTCATATCTGTTAACTCTTCCCAATGTGAGAAGAATGTCAACTCTTATACCTCGGTTGTCGGCTCCTTCATCAGTTGTCCCTCACTGGTGGACTTTGGAGTCTCACTGCGTATGGTTGCTGGTACCTTGGTTAGAATCTCCCGCACAAAATCCATCTGGCCAAAATGTGCAGCCACATGAAGAGCAGTGAATCCAGTCTTCAAAGAAGGAAAATGAATTTGATTAGATAAAGAGGCACTTGAGTTTCAGGGAGTGCCATCTCATGTATGTGAGTGCACTAAACTGCTACACCTGACAAAATGATCTAAAATGAAATAAACCTCAAGATGATGAAGCCATTGAATGATGAAATCACTGGCAAATTACTTACAGGACTTTCAGACGTTTGTGGGCAAATATAAAAAGATTTAATGTTGCTTCTGAAGATATATTGGACTTTTACATTCAAGGTAAGAATACAATCCTTTTAATTCTGCTTCCACATGATTGGATTTCCATATTGAATACGGTGTAAATGCACTCCTGTAGATTGCAGATAGTTTGTCACACATTAAATGGCTGGTGGTAAACAAATATAACTCTATTCTCCTTCAAATCATTCCTGTTTTGGGAAAATTGGCAGAGTTAAAAGTGTTCTTAAAGGCTCCTGCATCAAATCTGCCAAACTCCACTTGAATTTTGAATTACAGAATCATTGAGTCATAGAAACAGACCCTTTGGTCCTACTAGTCTGCACCAACCAGATATCCTCAGCTGATTGAGTCCCATTTATCAGCAATTTGCCCATATACCTCTACATCCTTCCTATTCATATACCCATCCAGATGCCTTTTAAATGTTGTAATTGTACCAGCCTCCACCACTTCCTCTGGCAGCTCATTCCATACATGCACCACACTGCATGAAAATGTTGACTCTCGCTTCCTGTGTAAAGCAGTTGGGGTAACTTCAACCTGAAATATTAATTTATGAAGCGAATGGCTAAAGACAATAATGTCTTTAGCCCCAGATTCACCTGGATTTCCATAACACTGAGTGAGCAATTATTCCTTTGTTTTGCAATTGTCACCCGATGGAAAATGACCAATTATAACTTACTTATCGAGGGTCCATATTTCCTAAAAGAAGGCAACCCAATTTTTCAAGCAATTCTCTGACTAATTCAGAAAATAACTCTTGAAGTCCTCGCCAGTGAATCTCTCAAACAAATGTGGATTTCTGCTTTTGCAAAGTTGCCAGAAATATGCAACCAAAGTTAGAGTGGTTGATTGAGTTAAACTCAAACCCTTCTGTAGAGATTCATCGGCACTGTGTACAGAACAAGCAGGGCTTCCTGTGTAAAGCAGTTGGGGTAACTTCAACCTGAAATATTAATTTATGAAGCGAATGGCTAAAGACAATAATGTCTTTAGCCCCAGATTCACCTGGATTTCCATAACACTGAGTGAGCAATTATTCCTTTGTTTTGCAATTGTCACCCGATGGAAAATCAGGGAGGTAAAATTTAAAACACAAACACATCCAAAAAAATAGTCTAAATGTGAGGGAGGACTAAATCCAGCAAGGTCTGGATGAATGATTAAGCGGTTTATAAATATAATTAATTTGTTTTATTTTGGATCAGAGTGCACCTGGTCATGAGTTTTGCCATTTTATGAGGAGTATTTCTCAGATGTGACACAATGCAGAGTTCCTTACATTGCACAATTGCTGCCATATCCTTGCAACTTACTCCACTGCACAATTTTAAACACTGAGCAGAACTGAGGGATTTACAACCAACTCTGGAACTTAATGTACACTCATTACCAGTAGCAACAATGATTTACTGCTTCAGAGTCTGTATTGGATAGTTTCTAGTGGCCCCTTACTGTCTGCTGTCGGCTGATCCTGTATCTGCCTTCAGGGCTGAACTCAACTGAGGCGATATCCTTACACTTTAATCATTTGCTTAAACAAAAAGACTCACTTGTAATAAAAGCTTTGATCAGAAGCCCAAAGCACTGAATCATAGGAGGACAAGGAGGCCATTCAGCCCCTTGATCGTAATATCACAGATAACAGCTATAATTGGGGTAATATCACAGATAACAGCTATAATTGGGGATAATATCACAGATAATAGTTATAATTGGGGTAATATCACAGATAACAGCTATAATTGGGGTAATATCGCAGATAACAGCTATAATTGGGGTAATATCACAGATAACAGCTATAATTGGGGTAATATTACAGATAACAGCTATAATTGGGGTAATGTCACAGATAACAGCTATAATTGGAGATAATATCACAGATCCCACAGTCCAAAGATGTGCAGGGTCAGGTGAATTGGCCATACTAAATTGCCCGTAGTGTTAGGTAAGGGGTAAATGTAGGGGTATGGGTGGGTTTCACTTCGGCGGGTCGGTGTGGACTTGTTGGGCCGAAGGGCCTGTTTC
>NC_057713.1:19495742-19509828 GCF_004010195.1 Chiloscyllium plagiosum
TTTTTTTATTGTTCATATCTGTTAACTCTTGCCAATGTGAGAAGGATGTCAACTCTTATACCTCGGTTGTCGGCTCCTTCATCAGTTGTCCCTCACTGGTGGACTTTGGAGTCTCACTGCGTATGGTTGCTGGTACCTTGGTTAGAATCTCCCGCACAAAATCCATCTGGCCAAAATGTGCAGCCACATGAAGAGCAGTGAATCCAGTCTTCAAAGAAGGAAAATGAATTTGATTAGATAAAGAGGCACTTGAGTTTCAGGGAGTGCCATCTCATGTATGTGAGTGCACTAAACTGCTACACCTGACAAAATGATCTAAAATGAGATAAACCTCAAGATGATGAAGCCATTGAATGATGAAATCACTGGCAAATTACTTACAGGACTTTCAGACGTTTGTGGGCAAATATAAAAAGATTTAATGTTGCTTCTGAAGATATATTGGACTTTTACATTCAAGGTAAGAATACAATCCTTTTAATTCTGCTTCCACATGATTGGATTTCCATATTGAATACGGTGTAAATGCACTCCTGTAGATTGCAGATAGTTTGTCACACATTAAATGGCTAGGAGGCTGGTGGTAAACAAATATAACTCTATTCTCCTTCAAATCATTCCTGTTTTGGGAAAATTGGCAGAGTTAAAAGTGTTCTTAAAGGCTCCTGCATCAAATCTGCCAAACTCCACTTGAATTTTGAATTACAGAATCATTGAGTCATAGAAACAGACCCTTTGGTCCTACTAGTCTGCACCAACCAGATATCCTCAGCTGATTGAGTCCCATTTATCAGCAATTTGCCCATATACCTCTACATCCTTCCTATTCATATACCCATCCAGATGCCTTTTAAATGTTGTAATTGTACCAGCCTCCACCACTTCCTCTGGCAGCTCATTCCATACATGCACCACACTGCATGAAAATGTTGACTCTCAGGTCCTTTTTAAAACTTTCACCTTAAACCTATGCCCTCTAGTTCTGGACTCCCCCACCCCAGGGAAAAGACTTTGTCTATTTATCCTATTTATGCCCCTTATGATTTTATAAACCTTTATAAGGTCACTTCTCAGCCTCCAATCCAGACAACATGCTTGTAAATCTTTTCTGAACCCTTTTGAGTTTAACAACATCTTTCCTATAGAAGAGAAACTAGAATTGCACACAGTATTCTTAAAGTGGTCTCACCAATGTCCAATACAGCTGGAACTTGACATCCCAACTCTCATAATTAATGTTATGACCAATGAAGGGAAGCATTCCAAACACTTTCTTCACTACCCTATCTACCTGTGATTCAATTTTCAAGGAACTATATACCTGCACCCTCAATCTCTTTTTTCTGCAACAATCCCCAGGGCCCTACATTAAGTGTATAATGCCCTGATTTGCTTTTACCAAAATGCAACACCTCACATTTATCTAAATTAAAGTGATCTGTCACTCCATGGCCCATCAGCCTATCTGATCAAGGTCTCATCGTATTCTGAGATAACCTTCATCACTGTCCTTTACACCACCAATTTTGGTGTCATCGGCAAACATATTAACCATACTTTCTATATTTATGTGCAAATCATTTATATAAATGATGAAAATCATAAAGCCAAAACTGATTCTTGTGGCACCTCACTGGTCACAGTCTTCCAATCTGAAACAACAACCCTCCAACCCAACCTCAGTCTTCTACCTTTGAGCCGGTTCTGTATCCAATTTGTTAGCTCCCCCTGGACTCCATGTGATCTCAGTTGGCTAACCAGGCTATCATGTGGAACCTTGTTGAATGCCTTGCTGATGTTCATATGGAACGTGCTTTCATAAAATTTCCTAGTGACTTCTTCGAAAAACTCAATCAAATTAGTGAGACATGATTTTCCACGCACGAAGTCATGCTCACGATCCCTTGCCTTTCCAAAAGCATGTAAATCCTATCTCTCAGAATCCCCTCCAACAGTTTACCCATCACTGATGTCAGACCCATGGGCCTATAGTTCCCTCACTTCTCCTTACTATCGTTCTTAAGTAATGACACCACATTAGCCAACCTCCAGACTTCTGGCACCTCGTCTATGGCTATTGATAATACTTCTCAATGAACTTTAAGCTCCCTTTAAGGCCTTACAAAAGCCCACCAAACCAAATTTGAATTGGGTCAAAAGGCAGTAGCTACCCATCTGCTCACTTCTCTGTACTTTTGAACTTACCCAAAAGTGGCCACTACATTAGTGATAGAAGGACCTGCTCGAAGGCATTCCTGAGCTGCATACTGAGGAAGCCACTTTGACTGAAGAAACCACTTTGTGGGCTGTTACTGAAGGCTGCATCTCTTTCTATGCCAAGCTATTTTCGTCTTTGAGGTTTGAGTCAGGACTTTTGCTCCTTTTTTAACTCAGCTCCAGACAAAATACAGCTTTGTACCCAGTGGAAATGCCTTCTGAAGAGGCCAATGAGAAAGAAAATATATTTGCATTTATTAATATAGTACACTTCACGATCATCAGTAATTTAAAAGTACTTCCGAACAATCTATTTTTGATATATCCACGGAGGAAAAACAGCAGCTAATTGGCAAGTAGCAAACTTCCATAAACAGTAGTGCGATTGTGTCCAATTAACTGTCATTGACTGAGGGGGAAATGCTGGCCTATAAACAGGGGATAATGCCTTTATTTTTCCTGCAAAAAATGCCCATGAGATATTTCAAATCCACTAGAGAGGCAGGCAGGAACTTGGTTCAAGGTCTCATCCAAAAAACGTTATCTGTAATAGGGAAATGCTGAGGATGAAACTTGATTTGGATCCTGGAGTAGGACATGAAAGCCTAACCATCTAACCCAGAGGCAGGTGAGTTACCAACTGAGTCATGATTGATATACACAGAGACAGAAAGAGTCTAGATTGCAAACCCTTAATGCAACAACACAGATGTCTTTCTTGTCACGTTAACTCAATCATCCAGGAATGCACATCAAGTGTATTTTACCTTTATGGCCTCAAAATAAAGGAACAGTCCACATTCATGTCCTCTTTACTTGTAAATTGCTGTATTGCATAAATTAACTTCCAAGGACCTGCCCTTTCATTGTAATGCTGGATCCCTATTATGAACTGCCACAATACTGATTAAGCATTCTACACAGGCAGACAGTTGGGATTTGTACACTTTATATAGTTGGGAAGAAGAGAACTTTGAAATGAAACTCTATATCTCTTGAGACAAGTTTGCAAAGTGTGTGGAAATTTAGTGTTCGAAAATTCTGATGTGCAACCACCAACTTTATCTGATTTACCCAATCAGAAAGTGGTTGGGAATTGCAAAGCTTCAAATTTGTTAAACATTTACTAATGATAAATCTCCTCTTTGCCAATGATGTATGAGCAAAGTTCTATGGAACAAAAGGCACTGTTGCAACACAGATATAAGATTGGCTGAGTGACAAGAAACAAATCTCAGTGTGTCTGATTGTATTTCAGACTGGATGATGGTTTATAGTGGCATTCCTGAGTATTGGTGTGAGGCACCCTATTCTTCCTGATGGAATGACCGAGGTCTTGCTCTGGAAGGCACAATTTCAAATGTGAGAATGTTACGTAGCTTGAATGTATTGTAAACTTTTAACAGAAAAGTGTCGAACGTCAGTAACTTAAAAAGCTTTCCACTGTATTTTTTTATAAAGTGACAATAAGTTACTCTTCTATTCTCGACAGTGGAATGGACAGTGGAATATTAATGCAGAGAAGTGTGAATGCATTCAATTTTGGTAGGAAAAGTGCAGAAAGGACATAAAATAAAAGCTAAAGGGGTTGCAGGTGCAATGGAACCTGTATGTATATAAAACACTGAAGGAAGCAAGACAGATTGAGAGGCTGATTAATAAAGTTTTATCAGTGAGAGTTAGTGTATAGTAACAGAGTTAAGTTAAACCCAATGTATAAAACATTGGTTCAGCCTCAACTGGGCTACTGTGTCCAGTTTGGGCACTACATTTCAGGGAAAGATGTGGAGGTATTACAGACTGTGCAGAAAAGACTCATGAGATTGGTTCCATGAAAGAGGAATTTCAGTAAGATCTATAGGGTGAAGGATTTGGAACTGTTTTCCTTGGAGAGGAAATTTGATTGAGGTATTCAAAATCATGATGGATTTTCAAAGAGCAGAGAGAGAAATGTTCCCTTTAATGGAAGGATCTATCATATGATGAAAAACCAGATCAGTGGGTCATGGCTGGTTCAGCTACTGTTAACCACATTTGTGGATTTTGGCAAAATACTAATAATTGACTGTGATGTCAACATAACTGAAACATAAAAAGAGGATAAATTAAATAAAAGAGGCCACAAATTTAAGTTAATCAGCAAAAGATGTATTAGCAACATGAGGGAAAACATTTTCATACATTGAATGATTGGAATCTGGAATACACTGCGTGAAAATGTGATGAAAAAGGTCAAACGAGACTTTCAAATAATTATTATCGAAAAATAAACAATTGAAACAATTATGAATTTATTATGTGACAATAAATAGGTAATTATCAGGGGTAAGATGAATGGCTTTGGCACTCACTGTAACAACTAGAACAATTAGAAGAGCTTTTGCAAGACATTTGTTTAGTTTGGTTCTACCCAGGTTTCAAATGATAACCAAATCAATGCTAAAGCTAAGGTACATCAACACGAAAAGAGAACATAAAGGGTCAGGCTGTGTCTCTAACCTTTGTGCTGGTTATTTTAAAGGATACAGTGCCTTTCAGGGCTTCCAGGACATTAATGTGCCCATTCTTAGCAGCTAAATGAATTGTATTCATTCCCTCCTGATAAATAAAAATAAAAATTAATTAATCAATGAAAACAATTGTATTCAGGAAGAATAATCATTCCCAAGTACAACAAGCAAGAAACCTACTCAAGCATATTCAGAAACGAGATCCATTATCTTACTCAGATTAATGACAGTGAATTGAAGCACAGAGCTAATTGGTTGATACACTCATTGGGCTGTGGTATTCTTTAGATAGGTGTCATCAACAGAGGTGGGAGACCTGGCTTGGAACAAACTGATACCGTACCTAAAGCATGGGAATGAAATGGGGAGGGATTCACGATATGGGCCCCCTAAAGATGGCAATTAATTACTAGAGAAAGTTATTAATTCTATCAAGTTCGAGTTCGCACAGTATCTTTTTGACAGAAGAGCAACATCCTGCAGCATTGTGAACTTAGAATCAGAATCAGAATCCCTACAGTGTGGAAACAGGGCCTTTGGCCCAACAAGTCCACACCTACTCCCCAAAGAGTAACCCACCCAGCCCCATTCCCGTACCCTATATTTGCCGAATGCATCTAACCTACACCTCCCTGAATACTATGGGCAACTTAGCATGACCAATTCACCTGACCTGCACATCTTTGGATTGTGGGAGGAAACCCTCGCAGACAAGGGGAGAATGTGCAAACTCCACAGTCACCCAAGGCTGGAATCGAACCTGGGTCGCTGGCGCTGTGAGGCAGCAGTGCTAATCACTGAGTCACTGCGCTGCCCCAACTAGCAGCAGTAGTTGCCACCCCTTGAACAACTAGCTTAAAAAATTTGAGATACTGTACCCTTACAGGGTATTCTGAGTTTGAAGTTCTTCCTATTACACAATTGAATAATATGAATTTCTGTGCCATTGTGATGCCAGGTATGTAGCCATATGCCCAAAAGACTAGAAGACGAATATCAAACAGCTTCTCCCTGTGGCTGTTTGCAATGAGCAAGTACTGACTGCACCCAGTCAGTCCATGCATACAAAATTAGTATGTCATACCCAACATTAGACACAATTCTGCAAATGGAAAACATTTGCTGAATAATTCTGACTCTGCAAAGAATTACACTGACATTCAATTTAAAATTGTCAGTTGTGCTCGAGGTACGGCATACATGTGTACTGGAAATTACATATATTGATTCACAGGGATCTGTTGTTTGTTGACACCAAGAACTTCTTTCAACTCTGCAAAATTTGCATAGTCATTTCACTTGCCTGGTTCAAAATCTAAACAAAGCCTGTCGATCATCAGTAACTATTGCATAACACCTTTATCAACCATAGTCAGCTTGTCAATCAGTCACCATTCTCCTCTTGTCCAGCATAAATGTTTGCTGCCCCTTTTACTGATATTTCTTGAGTTGGCCTCATGCATTCAAAATGAAAATATTGATAAACCCTAAACATGTTTTCCTGAATTGAAAATCTGAAGCTGAGACTTTATGTTAATATAGTTTTGTTAACTGAAAAATAGGGGTTGACTTGCACAATGTGCCGAGGCCTACATATAAATTTTTGTGCCAAACAATAGGGGGTTATCTGTTACACAAGGCTATTTTATATATTGTAATCTGAAAGGAACAGCACAGGATGATGCAGGACCTAAATGGACTAAATTATAAGGGCAAATCATTACACTTATATATCCTTGAGTATAGATGAAGATTAAGGCGTGCCATAATTGATATGTTTAAGATGATTAAATAATTTAGAGCAGAATAGGATAAACTATTTTATATTACAATAACTTATCATGGCTCCTGTGAGAGTTTCTAAAAATCCTGCAACCTCTACCACTTAGAAAAATAAAAGCAGCCATGCGTAGGACATCACTGGCTGCAAGTTCATTTCCCAGCAGATCAACAGATCATTGAACTCACTTGATCTTGCTTTGGAAATGTAATGCCATAGCTTCCTTATCACTGGTTAAAATCCTGCAACTCCCCCCACCCCACAAACAGCATTGTGAATGCACCTACCGCCCAAGAACAATAGTGTTTCAAGAAGGCAGTTCATCACCATCTGATCCAGGGAAATAAGGATAAGCAATAAATGTTGGCTCAACCAGCAATGCTCACATCTCCAAAACAAACAAAAAACTATTTTCTCTGGTGGACGGAGTCCAGATTAAGAAGACTTAGTTTAAAATTCTTCTTGTTAGTGGGGATCTGAAAAACTCTATATCAGGAAGGTTCTTGAGGTTAGGACAATTGAAAATTCGATCAATAGATTTTGTTAGGTGAGGGGATTAAGGGAAAGGGGAACCAAGGTGGATTAAATAAGATATTGATCAGTATGATGGGGCAGAATGAGGGGCTGAATGTCCTACTGCTGTTCACATATACCTGTGAAGTGTTCCTTATATATAGTTACATTTATGAAAGATATATGGGAAATCTGTGGTACAGGCATCAAGGATGGAGGCTCAGAGACAGTGGAATGGCTGGACGTACTTGAGGCAATGGAAGCTTCAGGAATGGACAATAAATGCTGGTCAAGCAAGGTGGCACCCATGACGCATGAATGAATAGATAAAACAAAGTTCGCACTGCCACCATTAAGAGCACTTCCTTTGCTGGCTTCATGAAAATGGAACCTGGATTGTATCTAAGTGTCACACAGAACTTTGCTGCTTCCATTGGGTTCGTATGAAGACATTGAGCAGGATGAGTGATGTGTTAGGGTTGGGGACACATTGCAGTGCCGCCTCTGAAGATGAGATTGCCCTTGGCCACTTTGCCAACGCCCACAATGGCTAATATGTTACAGAACCTGTTTGTCCATGCAAGGAATGGATGATACATGAAGAAAGAATCAAAACAATTGTGGGCATTGAGATGTAGCTCAGTTAAATAGAATCATATTGATTACCCAGCAGATCAACAGATCATTGAACTCACTTGATCTTCACTGGTGGTCATGTCCCATTTGCACACCAAAATCTAATGACAGATGGCTTTATTTTCATTTCGCTCTCAAAGTTCCCAGAAACATCTTGATTTTTTCTCATCTGAATTACCACACATTTTGTATTCTCTCAAGAGTTTCTCCTGAATTCCTTATTGGATTTTAGTAATTACTTCCTTTGCACTAATACCTCCCCCTCCCACCAGTTTTAAAAGTTCCACAAGTGCAAGGGTTTGTCCACCCCAACATAATTTTAGAGAGCTCCACTGGATCTATACTCACTGCATTCTCATCAGTGGCAGATGCACCAGCCTCCAACAATACCTTAACAACCTCAGCATGACCTCCAGCAGCAGCGAGATGGAGTGGAGTGGATTCTTTTGTCTGAAAATTACAAAGTCACAACATTCACAACCAGGCAAGTAGGCCTTCCTCTGCATCAGTTACAAAACATTTTTGTTTTGTTTTAGTAAATCAAATTGTTTATTTTGATGCTTGTGAGTTGAGGAAAGCTTGTGTTGGACCTGTAATATTTTTGACTTTTCTCAACCAGAATTAGAATCAAGTCCTTGCTATACAGCCAAAAACACATTGGGCCCAGAGAGATAAATGGCAAAACTGGTGAGTTAGGCACACAGGCCAACACACCTTGTATACTTCAAAGTTCAACACCATTCTTCCCAGAGTCCACAATCCTTCCAATTTTGAAATTGGATACTGTAAAGGTCTACAAAGTCAACATTGCTCCAACCACTTTCTAGCCATCAGAATACCCAGTACCAGAATATCCAGGCCCTATAGTGTTCAGAAATTTCCCATGTAGTCATTTATTGTTCACTTATCTATTTATTTTTGTTTAATTTCCCCAGAATTTGAAGACCACAGGATTCACCTTGTTCCGTGCGGTAGTGACTCCAGCTTTGTTGAATTTTAGCAGCTCTTTTATCACGGCGACACTTCCCTTTGATGCGGCAATGTGTGCACAGGTAGAGCCTTCTATGTTTGCAGAAGTCACCAGTTCCGGTTTCTGTTTGAGGAAGAGTTTCACAACCTCAGAATGGTCATTTTCTGCAGCGAGGTGGAGTGGTGTTTGTCCATGCTGTCAAAGATGGGAAACAGCAGAGGACAATGATTAGAGATCATCATTGGTGCAGTCTCTTGGGAAAGCGTGTTTTGAGCTAGTGTCAACCTAAGACAGCAATCACACTCCAGTTGGCCATGGGATGACCATTGGGGAAATGGTAAAATGGGAAAATATCATTCAGCATTTACCTAGAGTGTGGTTGGAATTTGGAACAGTTGGGACATTTATCAGCGATACGGTTAAAGAAAAACTAGGTACATGTCTGAGGGAGAAAAGCACAGACAGATATCCAAATAGTCATGAAAGTGTTGTAAAAGAGACATCCTATCAAAGCTTTACAATTTGCACTCATCAGGACAGATGCAAGAATGCCAAATTTCTCTTTAGAAATTTGGTATTCTTGTGATTTGATCCTGATAAATGCAAGATGAAAAGCTTCAACAACATCCACATTATCTGTGACACAGCTGCAGATGCAGATGTATTTCTGAAGTGTTTCTTTATTCACTCTTGTCATTGGTCACCCTAAATGAACAGTTAAAAATATGCAGAAATTGTTGCACTGCACTTAATGATTCAGGACTGCCTGTTCCAGCTTTAGGATTTAATTATATGCTGATAAACAGTTTATTAAAATCCATCATGCCTGGTTTATTATTTACGTGGCAACATTCCCTCAGGTTTATCAGATAAAATCATTTGTTAAGCTGAACCTTTGTTTAGGCTCGGTGCTTCAATTCATACTAGCACTTTTTTACAGAAACACAAGCAGCTCCCATTTACAATCCCTCATCTGTTAGACACCAATAATCAATAGAGATCATATAACAATATTGTTAAAGGAGAGAGAAGAGATCAAAACTGACTGTGTCTAAAATACTTATTTGAGTCCTGACGCCTTTGAGCAGATCCACTCCTGCAGTATGGAGAAGGATTTTAATGGTAAGGTCAGAACATAGTTCTTTACAGTACTGTAAAATATTTAATAGCAGACCACTTAGAAAGCCGTGTTAGGATCAGACAGAGTCAACATAGATTTCTAAAGAGAAATTTCTGTTAGTTATAGTTAGGTGTTTATAGATATGGTTCTTACAAATAAAGGGAACACAATGGCAAGGGGAGAAAGTGGGAAAAGGGAACTGAGCTGGATGATTAGTCACGATCATATTAAATGGTGGAGCAGGCTTGAGGGACCGAATGGCCTACACCTGTTTTCTATGTTCCTGTATACCTTGTAGGACTCATGAACCAAGGGTCAGAATACAGGAAAGAACACAGTTATACAAACTTTTTGGAACAATGCATCCATCAGCACATGGCAGATAGTTCCTTTTGGTTTCATCTGAATATCATCGTGTGAATCATTTAATTGCAGCTGTCTTATACATCAGGGAATTTAAAAAAAGGTGATTGTCTTCCTTCTTGCACTGCATTCCGAAATGTCACATGTTTCAGAGCCAGTTAAGGACAAACTACTCAAATTAGGTTATGCTGTTTTGCAAAGAAGAGATAAGTCAGAATTCAATGGGGGGAAGTGTGAGGTTGTCAACTCTGGATCGGAGAAAAACAAATGAGAATGTTTACTTACGGATTGGAGCGTCGAAGTTATGGAGGGCCAAATGAATTTAGATGCCCATGTAGATAAAGCATTAAAAACTAGTCCACAGGTTAGAAAAGGTAATCAGAAAGGCTAATGGAATATTGTCCCTTATTTCCAGTAGGACTGGAATTCAAAAGTAAGGAAATAATGTTTGAGATTGCATTCATGCTTCGGCGCTAAATGCCAGGAAAGTATAATTAGTGTTGGAGGGAATACAATATAGATTTATCAAAATAATACCAGAGTTTAAAGACTAACTTACATGGAAAGACTAAATAAACCTGGTTTGTATTCATTTTGAGTTTAGTAGGTTGAGCAGCAATGAAACCAGATCTTTAACTTAATACGAGAATTCAGAAGCAGGGTTGGAGAAATTTTCATTCTGATTAAACTATCATCCTCCATTCTCTTCTAATCGATGGTATTAGATTCGGAAGGAAACGTAAGAGCATCTTTTCACACCAACTGGTGGAGAGAATCTGGAACTCACTCTCTTAACTGATAGCAGATGCTTGTCGATTGAAATTTTCAAGACTAACTTTGGTTTGGTTGCTTATTGTTGAGAATATCAAGAATTACAAAGGTGGGTGCACTGAGTTGAGCCACATATGATCAAATAGAACAACAGAAATAATTTCTATTTATATGGACGTTAACATTCTAAGGTCGTTCACAGGAATATTATAAAGCAAAATTAGATGCGGTGCCACACACAAAAACATGAGGGTAGATGAGGAAAAATTTGGTCAAAGAGGATGCCTTTAAGGAGCAAATTAAAGTGAGGTAAAGAGTGTTAGGCAAGGAAATCCAAAGCTTAGGCACCTGAAGAAAAGTAAAACCTGCTTGTGATACTCAATGATTTACTCCTATAATCCACGGTGGCTCAGTGGTTAGCACTGCTGCCTCACATCACCAGGGTCCCAGGTTTGATTCCAGTCTCAGGTGACTGTCTGTGTGGAGTTTGCACATTCTCCCAGTGTCTGCGTGGATTTCCTCCCACAGTCCAAAGATGTGCAGGTCAGGTGAATTGGCAATGCTAAATTGCCCACTAGTGTTAGTGTTAAGAGGGAAATGGTTCTGGTTGGGTTACTCTTTGGAGGGCCGGTGTGGACTGGTTGGGCCGAAGGGCCTGTTTCCACACTGTAAGGAATCTAATCTAATCCTATAGCCTATCCATGTGCACAATTGTACTTTTTTAACCTTTTGACATCGAGTATTTCTGATTTCCCAATCTTGCCATTTTTTCACTGCTGACTCACCGTTACTCACCTCGTTCAGAGGCTGGGGAAACTCCACCCCTTGTTACTGTTACCACACCAAAATAGCTGCATTATTAGCACTGTAGAAATAAATGGGTTGTTATCTAATAACCAAAGTAAGATGAGGTTGTAGAGTGACCGAGGGTGGAAACAAAGTACTCCAGCAGATTTGAGATTCTGGAATCATGGGCAAAATGGAAAAAAGGTTGGGAGAGTGGCAATCAATGCTTTACCAGCCAGCACATCAGCATTCTGTGAGGGGATTTTAAATAAGGGAACAATTCCTTTAAATAAAGTATGAAATAAAGGCAGTACCAGGAAAGGATTACAGCATAGAAAGTCAAGAAGAATTACTGGAGCTAGGAAACAACAGCAAGCAGACAACCCGAGTGGAAATATTTTATTGGCCCCCTAACAAAATATAGATCAGGAGATTCAAGATGCATGTAACAAAGGCAATACAGATTTAATGGGGCCTTCAATTTTTAAGCAGCTGGGTAAATCTAAACTTACAGTAATAGTGTAAAGGTCATGGAATGTGTTTGAAGATAGTTTTCCAGATCATTACGTCAAAGAACTAACTACAGAACAAGCTATTTCTGATTTAGCATTGTGCACTGAAACATGGTAAATTAGAAATTTTGAGTAAATGTGCAGCTAGGGAATAGTGATTATGATATCACAGAACGTGGTATTGAGTTTGTAATTTAATCCCCATTCTATGGGTCTGTGATCTCAGCTAGCTTTGCAATTATGGAGAAACGGCTGGCCAAGGGAGACTGGGCAATCACAGTAAATATATTGCAGTGAATAATCATCGGCAAATATTTAACAGAATAATTTAATATTTGCAACAAATGTGCATTTCTTGAAGAATAAATGCCCCACAGGAATAGTGGTTAAACAGTGGCTAACAACAGAAGTTAAAGGCCATATTAGTAGCAGAAAAATTCTTACTTACACTGTCGAAATGAGTAATTCACTTAAAAGTTTGGGAATGATGAAGAGTTTACATGGCACCCACCTTCAAATACAGTTCCAGTGGAGTAGATGGAGTGGGTAGGTGTTGTTCACTTTGGCAGAGAGAACAGAAAAGAAATGAAAATTCTAAATGTTGATGCTCAGACAGACTTGAGTGTATGCAGTTCAGCCTGCTGGTACAGAAAGAAGTTAGGAAATCATATGGCAAACACTTCTTATTGAAGTGAAAGAATATGGAAATATTGCTACAATTGTACAGGGTTTTGGTGAGATGATATCTGACATACTATGCATAGTTTTGGTGTCCACTTTTAAGGAATAATGTACTTGCAAACATTTTATAGGTTAGCTATTGGGATATGAGAGCCATTGTATGATAACAGACTGAGCAAATTCAGTAAATTACTCTCCAGAGTTAAGAGGAATGAGAATTAATCTAACTGAAAGATTCTGATGGGGTTTGACATTGTTGAAACTGAGAGATCTGGCTGAGGAATGAATAAAGGCAAAAAAAACCCAGTAAAGACACGAATAATAATTGCAATTCATCATACTGGTCCACCATTCTGAACCTCACAAAACAAGTGGGACCAATAGATCTCATTCACCAGTTTTACCTGTTATCTCTTCTGGGTATGGAATAAGGATACATAACATGTGCTTTATTTAAGACTGTGATGAGAAATTCCTTCGCTCAAGAGGGCTGTGAACTTTTATCCAATCTGGATGTTTTCTTGTGGGGAAATATTGCAGGGTGAGAGTTTTGATCTTTCTCTGTTACAGGGAAGTGTCGGGAAAGTGGAGTTGAAGTGATGATCAGCCATGATTGCAGTGAATGGCAGAGCAAGCTCAAGGAATCATATAGTCCACCCTGCTACTATTTCTTACATTCTTAACTGAATGGTGTTACTTACAATATCAGTAGCGTTCACATCAGCCTTCATCTTGAGCAAACTGTTGCAAACATCGAGCTGTCCGTTCCCTGCTGCCAAGTGGAGAGGAGTCCGTTTCGACTAAATGCATTTGTGAAATAAACAATTACAGTCATTGTAAAAATGCATCTTCAATCTAAATATCTCAAAGCAAGGTGACCTGCCTCATTTCCATATTTAAATAACACAATTCTTTTCAATCATGTGGAAATTTTGACATTTCACGTTAGGGAGGGACAGGTAGTAAGCTCGTTCCCTTGATTCTGTCTCTGAGAGGAGTGGTTGCCTCCCTTTAGCGAAGTAAATTATCTCACTGACTGAACAAGGCAGATTGTGGTCTAGACTACAGTGGTGCTGGAAAAGCACAGCAGGTCAGGCAGCATAAAAGGAGCAGGAAAATCGATGTTTCGGGCAAAACCCCTTCATCAGGAATGAAGGCAGGGAGCCTCCAGGGTGGAGAGATAAATGGGAGGGGGGTGGGGCTGGGGGGAAGGGTAGAAGGAGAACA
>NC_057713.1:19510103-19598270 GCF_004010195.1 Chiloscyllium plagiosum
GTGAATGTGCAGGAAAATCTGTGCCAGATGTGAAAAGATCCTTTGGGGCCTTGGATGGAGGTGAGGGGGGGGGGGGGGAGGTGTGGGTGCAGGATTCCTGTGGTGGCAAGGGAAGGTGTTGGTTGGGTTGGTGGAGGGCGTGGGCCTCACAAGGAAGTGGTGGAGGGAATGGTCTCTGTGAAACGTCGATTGTGGTGGGCAGTGAAATATCCCCTTGGTGGTGGAGTCTGTCTGGAGATGGTGGAAATGGCGGAGGATAATGCAGTATATCTGGAGATTAGTGGGGTGGAAGGTGAGGACCAGGGAGTCCTATCCTTGTTGCAGTTGGAGGGGTGGGGTTTGAGGGCACAGGTACGGGATGTAAATGAGATGTGTTGGAGGGCATCTTCAATCACGTGGGAAGGGAATTGTGGTCTTTAAGGAAGGAGGCCATCTGGTGTGTTCTATGGTGGAACTGGTCCTACTGGGAGCAGATACGGCGAGGCGGAGGAATTGGGAATACGGGATGGCATTTTTGTAGGAGGTAGGGTGGGAAGAGGTGTCATCCAGGTACCTGTGGGAGTTGGTGGGTTTGAAAAAAATGTCAGTGTCAAGTCGGTCGTCATTAATGGAGATGGAGAGGTCCAGGAAGTGGAGGGAGGTGTCAGAGATGGTCCAGGTGAATTTAAGGTCAGGGTGGAATGTGTTGGTGAAGTTGATGAACTGTTGTGAACATGCCACATAGGAATTAGTGAAATCCACACCTTACTGAAGGCCAGACGTGTAGCATTCAAGTTGGATGACCCAAACCAATTCAAGGAAATCTAGATATAACAACTACAAGGCCACCAAGGATGCCAAGAGGCATTATCAGACCAAGTTAGAGGCCCAAACCTACCAAACAAACTCCCACTGCTTATGGCAAGGCCTAAGCAACATTACAGGATACAAAATTAAGCAGAGCAAGATAGACACATCCCTCCCTGATGCGCTTAATGCTTTCTGTGGTCAGTTTGAGCAGAATGCCAATGGTGCACACCTGTTCCCTTGGTCACTGCTGCACATGTCAAAATAATCTTCCTGGGAGTCAACCCAAGGAAAGCGACAGGCCAGGATGGTGTCCCTGACCAAGCACTTAGATCCTGTGAGGACCAACTGGTGAAGGTATTCACCGACATCTTCAATCTCTACCTCCTATAAGCCGAAGTCCCCACCTGCTTCAAGAAGACCACCATCATCTCTGTACTGAAGAAAGCACATGTAATGTGCCTTAATAACTAGTGGCTGTGACCTCAATAAACATGAAGTGCTTTGAGAGGCTGGTCATGACCCACATGACCCTCCAAGCCTGCCTCGATTCCTTATAATTTGCCTACCAACGTAACAGGTCCCCATATTCTTAGCCCTACACTTATCCTTGGAATATCTGGACAACAAGGATGCCTACATTATACCCCCGCTCATTAACTCATGCCCCACCTTTAACATCATTACTCCCTCCAGACTGATCTCAAAACTCTGCGACCTTGGTCTTGGCTCCACCATCTGCGATTGGATCCTCAGCTTTCTGACCCACAGAGCGCAATCAGTGAAGATGGGTAACTGCACCTCCTCAACAATAACACTCAACACTGGAGCCACCCAAGATTGTGCCCTCAGCCCCCTAGTGTACTCTCTGTACACCCACGACTGTGTTGCTAAATTCCAAACCAACGCCAGCTACAAGTTCGCTGATGACAAGACCATAGTGGGACGGATATCTAACAATGATGAGTCAAAATACAGAAGGGGACAGAGGGCTTGGTGACATGGAGCAATGAGAACAACCTCTCTCTCAACATACGCAAAACTAAAGAGCTGATCATTGGGTTCAGAAAGCAAGGAGGAGAACACACCCCCATCTACATCAACAGAACTAGATTGAGAGGGTGGAGAGCATCAAGTTCCTCAGAATGACGATAGTCAACTACCTGTTCTGGACTTCCCATGTAGATGTGATGATCAAGAAGGCAGAATAATGCCTATTCTTCATCAGGCAGCCCAGGAAATTTGGCATATCCGTAAGAACCCTCACCAATTTTTACAAATGCACCATTGAGAGCACACCGTCCGGGTGCATAACAGCCTGGTATGGCAACTGCTTTGCCCAGGACCATAAGAAAATACAGAAGGTTGTGTGCACGGCCCAGACCATCACGGAAGCCAACCTTCCATCCGTGGACTCCATTTACATGGCTTGCTGCTGTGGGAAGGCTGCCAACATCATCAAAGACCCATCACATCCTGGTAATGATCTCCTACAACCTTTTCTGTCAGGTAGAAGATACAGAATCCTGAAACATTCTGACCACCCTTCTATATTCTGGCTGTAAAGGCAGAGTTATTATAGTCCTACTGGATCATTGGGTGCTCACTCCTTTTAAAGAGAGAGGGAAAGATAACCAGTTTAACCTGAGGGTCACCACATCTCAGGTGAGGGGAGATGTTAAGGAGCTCATGGCAATTGCAGCCAATGTGGGAGTTGAAGCCATGCCATTGACAACACTCTGGATTGCAAATCAGCTGTCGAACCAACTGAGCTACCCTACCCTCACAATTACTGCAAGTACTGGACATCTGACTGCCATATAACCAGTAATCACATCCTGTGTTTATGTCTACCACTTTATTTGCACATAAAATGCCTGATACAATGACTGCCAGCAGCACACATTGACAGTGTCTCATTATATTTTACTTGTCTCTTGATTTATCAAGAAAGAGCACTGAATTATCTACACACAGATCTCAGCCTGTCATGTCACAAGTAATTCAGTGGACGTTACCCTTTCACGGTTCTGAAAGGAGCTGCATGATTGGGAGGTTTGAAAATCCAGAGTCAAAATAGATATGGGTGTTCTGGTGTGGTTCGGCATTACTTACAACGTACAACATTTTTAAAGCTGCAATTCTGCAATTAATAGAGTTGCCTATTTTTGTCATTCCTCAGTTTGTGATGATTGCATAATAAGGTGCATTAATTTTGTTTAATTGGTCACATTTACATTTGGATGTAAATTTAGTTTTATATATATTTTTCATCAAGCTTTAGAACTTTAAAGGATGCTTTCATATGAAAAGCTTCCATTAGAAAAGAATTCAATTGCGTTTATGGAACTGAAACACATTATTGCACTGAATTTGTAATACTGAATAGCAGAGAGCCTCTAACTAACCAATACAGTATTTGACTAATCCTAAGGTCTCTACACTTAAACTGTAGTACAGCACCACCTACAGTCAGAGATCACTCAATATATATTTGAGTTCTTCAAGGGTTCTTGTGATGAACTGGTAGTGTTCCTATCTTAGAGCTAGGAAGCCCATGCTTACTTCCTACCTGCTACATCTCTGGACAGGTTGATAAGGAAAACATCTGAATTTGAAGTCTTCATAAATGAGAGACCCAGGCAGCTCAGATGGTTGTGCGTATTATCCACCTGCCAATGGGGTTTTTCTTTGATACTGTGAGCAGCACCCCAGCCTCTGACCCATTAAAACAAGGTTCAAATCCCACTACAGGACTTGATGGCCAGAGAAGGAGCGTTTATAACATGGTCTAATATACACCAGTGGCAGGTGGCAAAAATACTTGAGGTTACAGTCCATTCCTTGATGGAAAAAAGTGAACCCTCCTGCCACTGTTAAAAGTTCCAGGATACAATGTAAATGTAAATAATGTAGACTCCTGCAAGAGCTGATCAGCTCAGTTGGCTCAACGGGCAGTGTAGGCCAACTTGGTGCCAAACGTGCCGCATTCGATCTCCACTCTGACATTTGGGAACTGCTCCTCATCCTGGTCCAGGTGCTGTGGGTTGGA
Organism: Chiloscyllium plagiosum; assembly: GCF_004010195.1. Classification (NCBI taxonomy): domain Eukaryota; kingdom Metazoa; phylum Chordata; class Chondrichthyes; order Orectolobiformes; family Hemiscylliidae; genus Chiloscyllium; species Chiloscyllium plagiosum. Next base: position 19,513,942 of record NC_057713.1, read on the forward strand.
CCTGCCTGTGGGCAGAGAACTGAGGACAAGGACATATAACATGGTGAGTGAAATGACATCAGGAATGCCAGTCCTGGATACAAGACTTCACGAAGCGCAAGGGGATGAAGTTCGGTGTAGGAACCACGGGAATGGCCCTGCTTGGGTAAGAGGGTAACAGTGCGAGAGGAAAATGCCCAGCTCCTTAACTACCTTTCCGACTGTTCTGCAACTCATGGTTTCTCCCTCTGTAATGTCCTGAGTAAGACTATGCATCTGCTTTCACTCGAGTAGTATTCTCCAAACTCAGTTGGACTAGAGAGGGGATCCACAGAATACCCTGCAATTCATTTGCTCCATTTGCTGCATTTTCTAGTAACAAAGCCAGTTGTTGCGTCTGTTTGAAGTCCAGTTGGGCTTCAGCTAGTAGGCACTTTTTCGTCGTTACATCATTAATCCCACTCTCGCCGCCACTGAAATAACTCCATAGAGACAGGTATCCCATCACCAAATCACCCTTTATTTACACATTGAAAGACACTGCAATTGATCCAGTTCTCTCAGAGCCAGCTCTCAGAATGAACAGAACCTCTGACACTTCTGTTTATATCTGTCAGCCAGGGCTCCCAGATTAACAGCCCTAATCAGGGAACTGATGCTCTCTGAGGTCCAACTGGCTGACCTAGTTACAGTGAGATGCCTGAAAAGATGCAGCCATCACAACGCAGGCAGTCTGACAGAACACCTAATGGCCAGTCCGAGCTCTTGCACTAATAAGTGCGAAAACAGTTTGAACTGTGTGCCAGTTTTGCAAATGTGTACACACTGGTAGGTGCATTTCTGTACAAAGATCCAAATCAACACGTTTCTCACACGTTGACATAATGCCTGGACAGCTTTTCGTGGTAGGGTTTTACACATTTCTGCTGGCAGGCAGCAAGGCTGTTGAATTTGTCAAACTCAACGAATGGCGTTCCTGTCACTTACATCCCCACTCCCCCACCATCTGATCTGTCAGAACTGTAACAGAGGAACAGCAGACACTGTGAGTGACCCACCTACCCATTACTGAGACCCTTAAGTGGCTAATTAATAGTTCAATGACTGCACACTTTGATTACATGTGTGATTCGCCATAGTGTGTGCTCAAACGTTGAGTGGGATTCGTCATTCGTAATGGTGTGATGTGCCTCCTAGAAGCCATTTGCAATCTGTAAACCCATTGGTAACTCATTGTGAGTAAACAACTACAGTTAGAAACTTACCAAAGACAGTGCATCAATACTTGCTGCGTGGGTCTCCACGAGTAGCTTTACCAGCTTGTTGTAACCATTCTGTGCTGCCAGGTGAAGAGGTGTCAGGCCAAGTTTGGTTTTGGCATTGACAAAGGCCTTGTGCCACAGCAGAATGTCTGAGATCTGATCGTGTCCATTCTCCGCTGCCAAGTGAAGCCCTGCCTTACCATGCTGTTCAACAACAAACAAGAACAAGCCTTCACAGCAGAATGACAGGAGCTTGTATTGTTAATATCAAGCAGCATACAATGCTACTTATTTAACTTTAGAGCAGCAGTTCAATAAACTGTCAGGCAAATATATTTGGATATTGCTTGCTGAACATTGATTTTTTTTTAATTCATTGACAGCAGCCCTGGCTGGGTCAGCATTTATTCCCAGAGGGCAGTTAAGGGTCAACCACATTGCTGTGGGTCTGGACTCAAATATAGGCTTGACCAGGTAAGGATGATGGTTTCCTTCCCTGAAGGTCATTAATGAACCAAATGGATTTTTCCAACAATTGATTCACGGTCATCATTAGACTCTTAATTGCAGATTTTACTGAGTTCATGTTACACCACCTGCTGTGGTGAGATTCAAATCCCCAGGTCCCCAGAACATTACTTGGGTCTTTGGATTAACAGTCCAGCGATAATACCACTTGGCTATTGCCTCCGCAACTGAATGTGAAATTTTAGGCAGCAGCTTAGATTTTGCTGTGTTTGTAACACTGTTAGGTAGTAACAGTGCTAAAAAATACAAATGGAAATATTGTGAGAAGTTACATAAAAGTCAATGTGGTGATACTTTGAGTAAAAAGTACAGATTTCAACACTGCCGAGCCAAATACTCGGCATGTCTTGCAGCCTTTGGTTACCCGGTATATTTTACTTCTAGTTTAGATGGCTGGACATTAGAATGGAAGTTTCACTTACCTCATCAAAAACATCTACCCTGGCATGGTTTAACAGCAATATCTTCACCATCTCTGTGTGCCCTCTCTCTGCAGCCAAAAGCAATGGTGAACATCCATTCTAAAATATGACAGAAAATACATAGCCAACTTTGTCATAAAGTCACAGAGGTGTAGACTCATTATTCAAGATGCATATTTAAACTTGTGATGCTTAAACTCCAAGCCTGAGGTTCAGAGGAAGGGACACAGTGCATTAGCATAAGAATTCGGCCACTTGAAACCCTCAAGTATCTTTCAACTTGTGATGTTTAATTTGATCAAGACCCAACTCTCTGGGAACGGGATGAACACCATTTCAGATATTGAAATGGTATCCCATGAGCAATCAATAGGTGTAAATCCCCCTTCTCTCCCAGCTCAGAGTCACAGCAAGTACCATATTGCAAACAATTGATGAAAGGCATGAAATAAAAACAGGCATTAGCAAAATTACATTGATACAGATGGACTACTGTGTAGTTTTAGAATTAGTGTGGTGCTTTTTGAAAAGTAAAACTGTTTTCTCACCTTTAAAACCAGCATACAGTCAGACAGTCATAGAGCTGTACAGAACAGAAATAGACACTTTGGTCCAATTCATCCATGCCAACCAGATACCCTAAACCGATTTGAGTCCTATTTACCAGAATTTGGGCCTTATCCCTCTAAATCCTTCCTATTCATATATCCACCTAGATGCCTAGAGCTGTACAGAACAGAAATAGACACTTTGGTCCAATTCATCCATGCCAACCAGATACCCTAAACCGATTTGAGTCCTATTTATCAGAATTTAGGCCTTCCTATTCATATATCCACCTAGATGCCTTTTAAATGTCGTAATTGTACCAGCCTCCACCACTTCATCTGACAGCTCATTCCATACACTCACCACCCTCTGCGTGAAAGAGTTGCCCCATAGGTCCCTTTTAAATCTTTTCCTCCTTACCTAAAGCCTATGCCCTCTGGTTTTGGACCCCACTGTCCTGGGGAAAAGACCTTGGCTATTCACTGTACCTATGCCCCTTATAAACCCCCATAAGGTCACCCCTTAGCTTCTGATGCTCCAGGATATATTTCATTTGGATTGAAACTTTCAGGACCAGAGGACATCCACTGCTAATATGAATACTAATTTCCTAATGTTAACTTAAACTGTAGATAACTGCTTGCTGGCAATAAATGCAATGTAACAATTTTATTCCAACATTTTCTGTTCAATCACTTAGTAATTTCATGACAGAATATTTTAGACACATTGCAATTAAAAGTAGAAAGTCAGTCCCAGATCAATTTGTTAATAGTGACAAGGTCCCTCAACCAGACAATCTGCTTTAATTATATTGGTTGAGGGGTGAATGTTGTCGTTACAGTGCCATATTACCTAACAACGTAAGAAGGATTTAAGTTTATCATTTCATCTGAAAGCTGCCACTTATGACAATGCAGCACTTCCCGAATCTGATTGGCTTCTGTATGGGTAACCTTTCGCTGGCATCATAACACATGCTGTGAAGCTCCAATACTGGAATGGACTGGTTGGGCCGAATGGACTGTATTGTACGTCCTATTTTTAAAAATCTCACATATGACTAAGGGGTCTCCTGACTTCTAGATTTCCTGCACTCTGCTGACCAATAGTGTAGAAGGTTGTCAAAGGATACAGCAGGATATAAATCAGTTGCAGATATGGGCAGAGAAATGGCAGATGGAGTTTCATCTGGGTAAGGACGAGGTGCTGCACTTTGGGAGATAAAATATTAAGGTAAAGCATACAGTTATTGGTAGGACCCTGAACAGCATTGATGTACAGAAGGATCTTGGGGTTCAAGTCCACAGCTCCCTGAAAGTGGCCACACAAGTGGATAAGGCGTTAAAGAAGGTGCATGGCATGTTTACCTTTATTGATCAGGGAATTGAGTACAGGAGTCAGGATGTTACTTTGCAGCTTTTTAAGACTTTGGTTAGGCCACATTTAGAGTATTGCATTCAATTCTAGTCACTATATCACAGGAAGGATGTGGAGGCTTAGAAGAGGGTGCAGAAGAGGTTTACCAGGATGGTCCTTGGATTAGAGGGTATGAAATACAAGGAGAGGCTAAAAAAACTCGGGTTATTTTCTCTGAAGTGACCGAGGCTGCGGGGAGACTTGATAGAAGTCTATAAAATTATAAGATGCATAGATAGGGTTGACAGTCAGAATCTTTATCCCAGAGCTAAAATGTCTAATACTAGGATGCATGCATTTAAGGTGCAAGGAGGAAAATTCAATGGAGATGTGAGGAGCAAGTTTTTTAAATGAAATGTGGTAATAGTCTGCCATGGATGATAGTGGAGGCAGATACATACAGGAGATTTAAGGGATTTTTCAATTAGCACAGAAATATGCAAGGAATGGAGGGATGTTGACCATGGGAAGGCAGAAGGATTAGATTACAGATTATATTACTTACAGATTAGATTACTTACAGTGTGGAAACAGGCCCTTCGGCCCAACAAGTCCACACTGCCCCGCCGAAGCACAACCCACCCATACCCCTACATATACCCCTTACCTAACACTAGGGGCAATTTAGCATGGCCAATTCACCTGACCTGCACATCTTTGGACTGTGGGAGGAAACCGGAGCACCCGGAGGAAACCCACGCAGACACGGGGAGAATGTGCAAACTCCACACAGTCAGTCGCCTGAGGCGGGAATTGAACCCGGGTCTCTGGCGCTGTGAGGCAGCAGTGCTAACCACTGTGCCACCGTGCTGCCCATAAGGCATTAGAGTCCAAGCACCACTGACCCAGATGACACTGAGAGCTGCTCACTGAGGTGTCCTCTGCTTCATGAATGACCTTCCTAGTATCATTACAGGATTAATGGGTTGATTCATGAGCATTCATCTCCATTCACAAATCTTCTGACAGTGAAACAACCACATCAGCGTAGATCATGAGACACTTGGAAATTTACTGGCATTCAGCTCATTCCCAGAAGGGATCCGTTTAATTTGGTGTCACGTTTGGCACAGCATTATGGGCCAAAGAGTCTTTCCTGTGCTGTCCTGTTCTATGTTCTAATTCCTGCCCTGCTCCCACTAAAGGTTGTTCAGTTAAAATTCAGTTTGCTGGGCCAAATGTGGACATAGGAAGGTTTTAAGAAATGTTAAAGGAGAAGAAAGAAAGAGGTTAAGAAAGATCCACTGTAAAAACTCCAGCTCAGGCCTCAGGTAATGAAAGGAAGCAAAGATCAATTGGAAGTCAGGGCAGCAGAAGATGTGGAAGACTGCAGAGATGAGAGAATGCAGCAGGGATGTAGAGTAGGAGGAGGCTAATTTGATTTGATTTATTATTATCACATGTTCAGTGACAAGTTTTGCTTTGCATGCAGTACAAGCAGATCATAACATACAAAGACATGAGCCAGGAGCGGGCAGGTGAGACTAGTTTAATTTGGGATTATGTTCAGTACGGACTAGTCAGACTGTTTCCTTGCTGTATGACTCTATGGTATACAGATCAAAGGGTGATTGAGCAGAGCGAGGAATACAAAGTTATGCTTGCATAAAAGGTGTACAAAAGCAAGATAAACATTAGATTTGAAATTGGAGAGGTCCATTCAGCAGTCTAATAACAACAGAGAAGAAGCTGTTCTTGAATCTGTTGGTACGTGTGTTTACACTTTTGTATCTTCTGCCTGATGGAAGAGGTTGTAAGAGGTTATAACTGGGTTGGAGGGGTCTTTGATGATGCTGACTGCCTTTCCATGGCAATGAGAAGTGTAGATGGAGTCCATGGATGGGAGGGCGGCTTGCGTGATCATCTGGGCTGTGTTCAGACACCTACTGGTCTATGGGGATAAGGAGGGAATGAGCTGAATGCCAGTAAATTTCTAAGTGTCTCATGATCTACGCTGATGTGGTTGTTTCACTATCAGAAGATTTGTGAATGGAGATGAATGCTCATGAATCAACCCATTAATCCTGTAATGATACTAGGAAGGTCATTCATGAAGCAGAGGACACCTCAGTGAGCAGCTCTCAGTGTCATCTGGGTCAGTGGTGCTTGGATTCTAATAACTGTGGCCATTTTGCTTTTCATCAAGTGTAACCTGTGATAGAGGTGGGTTGTCCTTTGGATCGCCCAGAAGTGAGACCCAAATGACTGGGGAGAATGGGGCTTTGAAAGAAATTAGTATCAGTAAGAAGGCTGTACTGGAGAAATTAATGAGACTTAAATTTGTTAAGTACCTCTACATTCTGGAAGGTTGAAGGGGGTGGCTATAGAGATAGTCAATGCATTGGTAATCAGCGACTGAAATTCAACTGATTTTGGAATGATTTCTATAGATTGGAAATACAGAAATGTCACCCCATTATTTAAGAAAGGAGCAAGAGAGTAAAGCTGGACCCATACGCCTCACATCAATAGTAAGGAAAATGTTAGATTTTATGATATAGGATGTGACAATTGGTCACTTGGCTGAAAATGGTGTAACTGGGTATAATCAACATGGATTTACGAATGGAAAATCATATTTGACAAATTTGTTGCTGTTTCATAAGGATGTTACCAACAAACTCATTAAAGGAGAGTTAATGAATGTTGTGTATTCGGATTTTCAGAAGGCTTTTGATGAGGCCCCCTCAGGAGCACGGTTAGCAAACTGCATGCATATGGCATAGCCAGTATGGTAATGGCATGGATTAAGGATTGGCTAACAGACAGGAAATAGACAGTTGGAATAAATGAGTAATTCTCCCATTGGCAGGCTGTGACTAGTGGGGTACCATAATAATCACTACTTGGGCCCTGGCTGTTCACAATAATATATCAATGATTTGTATATGACTACTAAGTGTATAAATTTCCAAAATTGCTGATTATACAAAGCTAAGCAGGAACGTGTGCTGTAAGGAAGATGTAAAGCAGCTTTCGAGAGTATTTGGACAGGCTTTGCAAGTGTGCAAGAATGGAAAGTCTATTTGAAATAATTAGGTAATAAGGACTCATGCTTAACATCTAAGAACACTCAACTAATAAGCAGGGTTTAAAAAAAACCATGGACAGGTACCTGAGATTGTTTATTGATGACCTGCTGGATTCTATTTGAACTGATATATTTCAAGACCTCAAGAAGAACGTCAGCATTCCCCACATGTGCACAGTAATGCAATGGCGTCTCATGTGTCTAGAAAGGCAGTAATAATCACATTTCAATACATTCCAAAGACAAATTTCAAATCAGATCCCAGAGACAAAGTGCTGACATTTAATTGTCTGTCTATAATGATCTGCTGCATTACAGAATCAATTAGAGCAGGTGGGCTTGGCAGGATTGAATGGCCTTTTCTTATCCCTCTCTTCTCTTTTGTCGTTCTCCCTCTTTCCTGTTATATTATTTTACTTTGCTCTATTATGAGAACTCATTTTGCCGACAGCCGTTTCTTTTCTTTTTTTTCAAAAGAAAAATCAAACTCTTTCCTGGATTGTATTTTTTCAAATTCTGCCCTGCAGTTTGGAATTTGGAGAAATTTGACATGGATTTGCAAATCCACAATTTGGTTTACAACTGTTGAAATAGTTGCAGCAGTGGAATAACTAAAGATATAAATATTAAGGGGAGGCATTTTCAATTAGCTGGAAAGCATTGATGCCTTCTATCCTTAAGGAATTTGAAAAAAAAATGACAGAGGTCGTTCTGGCCTCACTGGTGTTTTAGCTTAAATTAGATTCCCTACAGTATGGAAACAAGCCCATTGGCCCAACAAGTCCACACTGACCCTCCGAAGAGCAACATATCCAGACCCATTTCCCTATCCTATAATTACCCCTGTTTGAACAGGATGTTACAGTTTTGGACAAACGTAATCCAAAAATGTCACCTTCCATTTTGCTGGACACGGTGGCAGGGAATGTTTGTGCAACAGTGCATTTCACGTTATAAACGTATCTCAGAATTTTCAAGAGCAGTTCGCGGGCTGATTCCCCCAGTCCAGACTCGCAGGCTGAGCTGAAGCTCCAGGTCTGCGCCTAGGTTCAGGCACCTGAAGGAGCGTTAGTGTTGGAAAAATGGACAGTGGGGGAACCTGATGACTTATAATTGGGTGACAGTGTCTGGGTGACAATAGTGTTGGATGGGGAATGGAAGGAACAGAAACTATGCTTCCACCCCCAAGGTCATGGCTCTAGGTCAGGTGTAGCAATCGCGACTGGAGCAACGGCAGATGCCCACAATCGAGACCCAGGGGCCTATTACAGAGACCCCGGAGCCTGTTACAGAGAACACAGGCCCCATTACAGAGAACATCAGGGTCCTTTACAGAGACCCCGGCACCTGTTACAGAGACCCCGTACCCCATTACAGACAACCCACACCACGATGCAGAGACCACAGGGTCCATTACTGAGACCCCAGGTCCTGTTACAGAGAACACAGGCCCCGTTACAGAGAACCTCAGGGACCATTACAGAGACCCCGGGGCCCATTACAGAGACCCCGGAGTCTGTTCCAGAGACCCTGGAGTCTGTTACAGAGACCCTGGGGCCTGTTACAGAGACCCCGGAGTCTGTTACAGAGACCCCGGAGTCTGTTACAGAGACCCCGGGGCCTGTTACAGAGATCCCGGAGCCCGTTACAGAGACCCGGGAGTCTGTTACAGAGACCCCGGAGTCTGTTACAGAGACCCTGGAGTCTGTTACAGAGACCCCGGGGCCCATTACAGAGACCCCGGAGTCTGTTACAGAGACCCTGGAGTCTGTTACAGAGACCCCGGAGTCTGTTACAGAGACTCCGGGGCCTGTTACAGAGATCCCGGAGTCTGTTACAGAGACCCTGGAGTCTGTTACAGAGACCCCGGGGCCCATTACAGAGACCCCGGAGTCTGTTACAGAGACCCTGGAGTCTGTTACAGAGACTCCGGGGCCTGTTACAGAGATCCCGGACCCCGTTACAGAGACCTTGGAGTCTGTTACAGAGACCCCGGAGTCTGTTACAGAGACCCCGGGGCTTGTTACAGAGACCCCAGACTCTGGTATAGAGACCCCGGAGTCTGTTACAGAGACCCTAGGGCCTTGTTACAGAGACGCTGGGGCCCTGTTACAGAGATCCCAGACCATGGAGCTTGTTACACATATCCTGGAGCCATTTACAGAGATCCCGGAGCCCCTTTAAGAGTCTTCGGCCAATATCAACTAGGAATTGGACGAGCAGCAGGGGAGGAACAGGAAGGAGAAAGATGAACTCTATGGCAGTGAAGTTTTACATTATATTCAGTGTTCAAGATGGTGCCGAAACGTGGAGACACTTTGCATATAACATATGAAAAAGCACTTCTCACTTTTTTATATACATGTGACAATAAGTCTGCATTATTAAATTGCAAGTTAGGATTAGAAGTTAGAATGAGAGAGGTCATTTGGCCCATAAACTCATTCCTTTCACGTTACATACCATCTTAATCCTGAACCTGCACTCATCCAATATCTATATATTGCTTAACTATTAAAGATCTATTAAATTCTTTTGAACACTCAATTTCATTAGGGGTAATTTTGATATATTTGATGTATTTTTTATGTCTTACTTTTCACATTTGGTTCCCACATTCACATATCCTTCTAGATACAGCAAAATAAGATATCACTCTGCATCAAAACTATTTAATTCTTGGTGTGCTGGAACCTTTCCCAGGTTTAATTACCAGTTTGGTTGTTGCAGTGATATCAGTTTCATATTCCATGAGAAGTTTAACAATCTGAGTATCTTCTTGTTGAAAGTGAACCACGTCTTTCTTAATCTCTGCTGCCAGGTGTAGGGATGTTTCTCCTTCCTGGACAAAACAGAAAGAACTGTCAAGTTAACAGCAGAGGGTGTAACCACAAGCCTTTCAGCTTAGTTAAAAATTGACTTGAAATGAAGCAAACCTTTTTCTCATCAGTTAGTTTCTTTTCCTCTGAAAATACTTGGGAGAAATGTTTTTGTTGTTTCAAGAGAAATATGAACCAGAAAATCGATGTGTCATACTAGTAAATAATTCATTTTTGGCATTCGTTTATGAGATGTGGATGTTGCTGATTGGGTCAGGCACTGTTGCCCGTCTCTAATTACCCAGGAGTAGGTGGTGGTGAGCTGCCTTCTTCGGTTGTAAACACACATTGCACTTTACAGTGCTGAGGGAACTCAAGGGTTTTTGACTCAGTTACACAGAAGGAATGGTGGCATAGCTCCAAGGCACAATGGTGTTAGGCTCTAAGGGGAACTTTCAGGTGTTGGGAGTCCTCACGCAGCTCTCATTCTTCTAAGTGGCAGAGACCAGAGGTTTGGAAGGTGTTGTCGAAGGTGCCTTGGTGAGTTACTGCAGTGCATCGTGTAGATGGTGCACAGTTCATCGGTGATGAAGGGAATGCATGTTGAAGGTGTTGATGGAATGCCAGTCAATGGGCTTGTTTCATCCTGGATGGTATTGAGTTCCTTCTGTTTTGTTGCAGTTGAATACACTCAAGCTAGTGGAGAGTTTTCCATCACATCTCTGACTTGTGACTTATAGATGGCAAGCAAACTTTCAGAAAGTGAATTATTTGCTGAATATTTTTCCCTTTGGCTTCCTTTTGTCACCAAAGTATTTATATAGAGTCATAGTCATAGCAATGCACAGCATGCAAACAGACTCTTAGGTCCAACCCGTCCATGCCGACCAGATATCCCAACCCAATCTAGTCCCACCTGCCAGCACCCGGCCCATATCCCTCCAAACCCTTCCTATTCATATACCCATCCAGATGCCTCTTAAATGTTGTAATTGTACCAGCCTCCACCACATCCCCTGGCAGGTCATTCCATACACGTACCACCCTCTGCGTCAAAACGTTGCCCCTTAGGTCTCTTTCCCCTCTCACCCTAAACCTATGCCCTCTAGTACTGGACTCCCTGACCCTAGGGAAAAGACTTTGCCTATTTACCCTATCCATGCCCCTCACAATTTTTTAAACCTCTATAAGGTCACCCCTCAGCCTCTGACGTTCCAGGGAAAACAGCCCCAGCCTGTTCAGCCTCTCCCTATAACTCAAATCCTCCACCCCGGCAACATCCTTGTAAATCTTTTCTGAACCCTTTCAAGTTTCACAAAATCTTTCCGATAGGAAGGAGACCAGAATTGCACACAATATTCCAACAGTGGCCTAACCAATATCCTGTACAGCCGCAACATGACTTCCCAACTCCTGTACTCAATACTCTGACCAATAAAGGAAAGCATACCAAATACCTTCTTCACTTTTCTATCTACCTGTGACTCCACTTTCAAGGAGCTATGAACCTGTACTCCAAGGTCTCTTTGTTCAGCAACACTCCCTAGGACCTTACCATTAAGTGTATAAGTCTTGCTAAGATTTGCTTTCCCAAAATGCAGCAACTTGCATTTATCTGAATTAAACTCCATCTGCCACTTCTCAGCCCATTAGCCCAACTGGTCCAGGTCCTGTTGTAATCTGAGGTAACCCTCTTCGTTGTTCACTACACCTCCAATTTTGGTGTCATCTGCAAACTTACTAACTGTACATCTTATGCTCGCATCCAAATCATTTATGTAAATGACAAAAAGTAGAGGACCCAGCACCAATCCTTGTGGCACTCCATTGGTCACAGGCCTCCAGTCTGAAAACAATCCTCCACCACCACCCTCTGTCTTCTACCTTTAAACCAGTTCTGTACCTAAATGGCTAGTTCTCCCTGGATTCCATGAGATCTAACCTTGCTAATCAGTCTCCTATGGGGAACCTTTTTGAACGCCTTACTGAAGTCCATATAGATCACATCTACTGCTCTGCCCTCATCAATCTTCTTTGTTATTTCTTCAAAAAACTCAATTAAGTTTGTGAGACATGATTTCCCACGCACAACGCCACTTTGACTGTCCCTAAACAGTCCTTGCCTTTCCAAATACACGTACATCCTGTACACCGAGATCAGGCTTACTGGTCTATAGTTCCCTGGCTTGTCTTTACCGCCCTTCTTAAACAGTGGCACCACATTTGCCAACCTCCAATCTTCCGGCACCTCACCTGTGTCTATCGATGATACAAATATCTCAGCAAGAGGCCCAGCAATCACTTCTCTAACTTCCCACAGAGTTCTCGTCTACACCTGATCAGGTCCTGGGAATTTATCCACCTTCACCTGTTTCAAGACATCCAGCACTTCCTCCTCTGTAATCTGGACATTTTGCAAGATGTCACCATCTATTTCCCTACAGTCTATATCTTCCATATATGTTCGATACATTTTAGTTTCTGGTCTACGGTAACCTCCAGGGCGTTCAAAGTAGAGAATTCAGCAATGGCAATACCACTGAATATCAAGGGGTGATGGTTACATTCTCTCTTATTGGAGATGACCACAGCTTGGCATTTGTGTAGTGTGAATATTATTTGCCCACTTTCAGCCCGAATCTGGAAATTGTCCAAGTCTTGCTGCATTTGGATGTGGACTGCATTAGTACCTGAAGAGTTATGAATGCTGTTAAAGATTATGCAATCACATCCCAACATCTCCACTTCTAATCTTATTAATTAGAATTCCCCTCTTTCCCTTTAAGAATTAAACCTATTGGTACCTCTTTGGTTTCTTGCCCTTTTCTCTTTTCCCCCATTTCAATGCACATTGATTCCTGTTTTTCTAGGGTTCATTGATGCCACACTCAGTCAAATGCTGGCTTTGCAGAGATGTTAGCTTTTTTAGGTAATAATGGTGAGCACATTGAGTTTGGGAAAGACTGAAACCATGGGACAGATGGATAGAGTTTAGTTACAGAAGCTGCAATGATGAAACCAGAAATAGATTAGGGACGGAATATCAGAGAAAAGTGATTTGGAATAAGTTAAAATATGCATTGAAATTTGGAAAACGGAAAAGGGAAGGAATCCAAAGAGATATGGATGGTTTTATTCCCTAAAGTAGAGGGAAAGAAGAAATTCTAATCGGTAAGAACTTGGATAACATACAACTTACATTAATATTTATATTCAACATAAAGTATTGTTGAACAAAATACATCCTTTCACTAACTAATGTGTACTCAAATACAATAAGGATATTGGAGAGGGCGATGTTGAAAATTATTCTGTGCATGATTGCACTTTTTGTGATCATATTGCAGAAAACAAAAAGAAAAGGGCAGTACCTTTTTTTCTTTATTAAGTAGGAAGAGGCTTCCGAATGTAATTAAAAAGTTTAACTTTTGTAGTGGACGGGGAGGGATGGTGTCTTAGATTTCTCCCTTCCTTTAATTCCATCTTTTGTGGAAATTTCTCCATTTAATCAAAAGTTTTCGGGTATTGTTATTTGTCTGGGATCTTACCTTGTTTTCCTGGTTGACGCAAGCAACTGCCTCTGTGTGGCTCCTCTGATTGGTCAGGTAGCTGAGGATTTCTTCCACAACGCTGAGGTGACAGTGTCGGACTGCAATGTGCAATGGATTCTCTCCAACCTAAGGAACGAAGCAACATTCAGAAAGTTGCTTTTTAGAAAACATTGACTTCGTACAGAGCCCTGCTGTGGCTTTCACATTTCTCATGACATTCTGGCCATAAAATCCAACCCTGCAAATTTCTGAAATATCTGCACTCCCATTCTGCCTGATGTCATCTCATATACCTTTATTTGTTTTTAAAATTCCATTCCTAAACCTCTTTGTATTTATACCTCTCTCGTTTTTTTTAAGACATTCCTTAAAACCTATTTCTTTGGTTGTTTCTTTGATATCCTCTATTAATATTTCTTAATTTTGTCTCACTGTCAAATTTTGTTTCATAATTTGTGAAGCACCTTGGGATAGATTTTAAGGTGCTGTATGAATGCAGTTTGTTGTTTCTGACAGGCTAATCTTGTAACTCTCTATCATTTATAGAGTTATACATTTGTTTATATGTTGGAACATGACCTTTCAACTCGAAAGAGCACATGCAAACTATAAAATAGATTTAAATATGCTGCCCTTTGAGGGAGTTCAGAAGCATTTTTATTTATTCATACATAATTATTTTCATAATGTGAAATATTTTTACAGTTGGAATTCACTAACATTTGGACATAGGTCTGGATTGTATTAAAGTAATTTTTAAAATAGTAACAGATATTAGGTTAATATTTCAGCTGAAGGCTCTTGCAGAGAAAGGGGTAGTGAGAGCAGGAATAAAAACCGCAAAAGGTCAGATGGAATGCGGATAGGGTCTGCTGTATGTTTGGACAAAAATGAAAATCTCCTGGCAAGTTGTTTTGTTATCTTGGTTCTCCCCCTCCAAATGCCTTCTACCTGTGTGACTGAGGGGTGGTAATCCTGTAAAACAATCTTCTATGTAAGATGTTACAATTTAAATAAATTCAAGCTGCTGAAGTTTTGACAATCACTTTTGGCTCCAGTACATATTTGAGTTTGTTGTGTAATTTCTCTGAATAATTATTACTGAATGAAAAGTAATCTTAGAAATTAAATTAAATTTTCAAGAATGGCCAAACCTCCAATTTTCTACCTGAGAATTGTCAGCTAGAAATGATTGCAAGAAAGGCCATTTGGACAGCTTTGAGCTTGCTCACTTATACAAACTTGATAATACTTATACAAAGCTTAGACAATCTACCTTATGTATACATAACTTTAAGCTCCTTGATCCCAAAAAATAAATAAGTAAGACTCCATTTACTCGTTCACCTTCAAACCATGATCATTAAGACTATACCAAGCCTTCCAAGGCTCACATTCTCCTTGCACTCCCAAATACATTCTGAGATATTTGATCATCCCTGTTTGAATGTTTGTGACTTACACAATTTCTGCAGATGTCCCACCAAAACCACACTAGATGATTGGGAGAACCTCTCTGTAAACTATTGCTGAAAATATTCACTCTGCTGTTTTCTGAGGGGAATTCATTGCTGGTTCCGAGGGAGGAATTAAATGAGGCAGCCCTGTTCCCCCTTCCAGCACCATTCCGATTAAAAAGTCACAGGAGCCTGACAGTGGTTGACCCATCGTTATTTAATGTCCAATTGACTGGTTAGAGACCAAAGGTGGGATTTTTGCCCCCTCAGGAAGAGGGAGTCTGAGAACTGTAGCCCAATTAGTAGCAGGTAACTCTCTGGCACTTCTGTACACAGGCCCGAGAATGGGATCTGGAGCAGTATTTGGTGGTATTGCTGGGTGATGCAAATTAGAATGCCCTGTAAAACCCAGGGAGAGGGAAATAGGGAACTGGGATTTGAGGGGCCATTTGGGGAAAGGAGTAATGGAGGTAAAGGCTGGATGATGCATGTGGACGATCCCCGGGTCTCTTTAAGGAGGGCCTTCCCCATCATGGCCCATCGCTAACTCACTCAGGGAACCTGCCAGACCTCTCCTACTGCTGGTTAAATCCTAGAGCTGTTGGATGAGCACTTTAAGTCAACTCTAGAGGGCAGTCTACTCCTGACACTGACCACTTCCGGGATTTAACAAGAAACCACTTGGCCTTCAAATCTCCCTTCGTAAAATGAGCATAAAATCCAGTCCGGAGAGTGGAGCCTGGAAGATGTTTTCACTTGGAGGAAACTCTAAACCAAGGAACCATTAGTATAAGGTACGCATCGAAAAATTCAACAAGGAATTGAGGAGATGCCTTTTTCCCCAGAGACTATAAGACACAGGAGTAGAAATTAAGCCTTTCAGCCCATCAAGTCTGTTCCACCATTTGAACATGGCTAATAAGTTTTTCAACCCCATTCTTCCGCTTTCTCACCATAACCTTTGATCCCCTTGGCAATCAAGAACTTATCTATCTCTGTTTTAAATATATTCAATGACCTGGTCTTCACAGCCTCCTGTGGCAATGAACTCCACAAATTGACCATTCTCTTGATGGAAAAGTTTCTCCTTATCTCCGTTCTAAAGGCTCTTCCCTTTACTCTAAGGCTGTATGCTTGGGTCCTTGTCTCTCCTGCCAATGGAAACATCTTCCCAACATCCACTTTGTCCAGGCCGTTCAGCATTCTGTAAGTTTCATTCAGATCCCCCCCTCATCCTTCTAAAGACTGATGTACAACTATGTGGAATAATTGAGATGAGAGGTTTAGATGCATTTATGGGTTAATGAGATGAGCATGAGGGGGTAAAGAGTAGAACGATCTGATGGTAGACTGACATGACACAAGTTGGAAAGATACCTTGTACCACATTAATATAGACATAGGTCTGTCTCAATGTCACAGGGCGGCATGGTGGCTCAGTGGTTAGCACTGCTGGCTCTCAGTGCCATGGACCTGGGTTCGATTCTAGCCTCAGGCAACTGTCTATGTGGAGTTTGCACATTCTCGCCGTGTTTGATTGGGTTTCCTCCAGGTGCTCCAGTTTCCTCCCACAATCCAGGTTAAGTGAATTGGCCATGCTAAATTGCCCATTGTGTTCAGGGATGTGTAGGTTAGGTGCATTAGTCAGGGGTAAATGTAGAGTAATGGGGAATGGGATTCAATGGATACTCTTTGGAGGATCGGTGTTTCCACACTATGATCTTCTATGTTCTATGTCACAGAAATCTACACAATTCTAATTCATGCTGTAAAGAGACTGGTTGAGCAGTCTGGAAGTACTTTCAGTTAGCTCAAAGGACTATAGTATGATTCAGAGTATCATAATGGCACAGGATCAATCCTCACGATGTGATACTTCATAGAGGTCCACTTCTTCACCTTGCTCTGCACTTGTGGATTGATGACCAACAAGCTGCATATGACCAGTTGTCCCGTATGGGGAGAGGCATCCCTGGTCCTTTCTGAAGTTTGACTAAATTCCCACATATTTCATGGCACGTCAATTTCATTACTTTATCTGTTTGCTGTAGGAGTGGCTCCTCTTTACCTTTGATTGCCAGATTAAATCACCACCCTCCTCAATCAAGGCCTGGATCATTTTCAAATTGCCATGACGAGCTGCAACATGCATAGCCGTTTCACCGTTCTGTCCACACCAAAACAAAGAAAAACGATGAATAACAAACATGTCCAACCATATAACTCCACAGAGGAGCATCTGTAGCAGACAGCCTAGTAAGAGTCAGGATTGAAAAATCAATCCTAACCAATCTTGCGGTAGTCTCTGGATTTCCCAGAATTTGCTAACGTAACCTCTGCGCAAGGACAACATTGCAACAATTATTCTAAAGAAATTCATGTATAAATGATTTACACTGGAACACCATCAGGTGGTAATTTCCTCAAAATTTTGTCTAAAGTGTGATGGATACATCTGAAATCATCTCCAGTCTATTGAAATGCAAAAGACCATATCTAATAGCTTCCTGCACTACAGTCAATAGTGTGCCAGCGTAAGTAACAGCTCAGTTGCATCCAAAGTTGTGTAAAAGCAATAAAATTGGAGGAGTATCTATACTTTTGGTGAGTTATTTCTTTAGGAAGAGTCTTTTTTTAATCACTATTGGTTTTTAAAACAACATTATCTTCTTCTGGATAAATCATTTCAAAAGTTAAATAGAAACTACAGTGTTATCCTAGAAAACTAAACTAATGTTTCATGATTTCCTCTATTCTGTACCAATTTAGTTAAACGAACATTCAACCACAATGTACACACCTAGGAACCATAGCATTCTCCTGAGAGCTTTTAACTCTGGTCACAAACGTTCACCTTATCATATGTTTTGGCAAAAACCACAACAATTATAAAATTAGAATTGCTTATGCATTCTGATTACGTGACTTGCCAAATGAGGGATTGATGCATTGGCTAGTATTGGGTTTGCAAGTATTTATCAAAGTAAATTAGCATAATTGTACTTCAGCAATAAAAATTGGAATGATGCTCATATGAATTCTGTAGTAGCACCTTTGCTCAAGCCTCCTTTTCTTAATAAATTGCATTTTTACTTTCTAAGCAATGGGAGAACAATGTTTAATTTGTTCATAAGTTGAGGTATGTAAAAAGTATGCTTCAACTCGGCGGAGCGGTGGATGTGATTTATATGGACTTCAGTCTTCAGTAAGGTTTCTCATGGTGGACTGGTTAGCAAGGATGGATCTCATGGAATACAGGGACAACTAGCCATTCTGATATAGAACTGGCTCAAAGGTAGAAGACTGAGGGTAATGGTGGAGGGTTGTCTTTCAGACTGGAGGCCTGTGATCAGTGGTGTGCCACAAGGATCGGTGCTGGGTCCACCTCTTTTCGTCATTTATTGTAAATGATTTAGATGTGAACATAGGAGGCATAGTTTAGTAGATTTTCAGATGACACCCAAATTAGAGCTGTAGTGAGCAACGAAGAAAGTTACCTCAGAATACAACAGGATCTTGATCAGATAGGCCAATGGGCTGAGGCGTGGCAGATGGAGTTTAATTTAGATAAATATAAGGTGCTGCATTTTTGAAAGGTGAATCAGAGCAGGACCTAGATACTTAATAGTAAGGTCCTGGGGAGTGTTGCTGAACAAAGAGACCTTGGAGAGCAGGTTCATAGCACCTTGAAAGTAGAGTCGTGGGTAGATAGGATAGTGAAGAAGGCGTTCGGTATGCTTTCCTTTATTGGTCAGAGTATTGAGTACAGGAGTTGGGAGGTCATGTTGTGGCTGTATCGGATATTGGTTAGGCCAGTGTTGGAATATTGCGTGCAATTCTGTTCTCCCTCCTATTGGAAGGACATTGTGAAACGCAGAAGGGTTCAGAAAAGATTTTCAAGGATGTTGCCAGGATTGGAGAATCTGAGCTATAGGGAGAGACTGAACAGGATGTTTTCCCTACAGCATCAGAGGCTGAGGGGTGACCTTATAGAGGCTCATAAAATCATGAGGGACATAGATAGGGTGAATAGACAAGATATTTTCTTTGCGGTGGGGGAGTCCAGAACTAGATAGCATAGGTTTAAGGTGAAAGAGGAAAAATTTAAAAGGGACCTAAGGGGCCTAAGGGGCAACATTTTCACTTAGCGGGTGGCGCATGTATGAAATGAGCTGTCAGAGGAAGTGGTGGAGACTGATACAATTACAACATTTAAAACGCAATGGGATGGGTATATGAATAGGAAGAGTTTAGAGGGATATGGGCTAAATGCTGGCAAATGGGACTAGATTAGGTTAGAATATCTGGTCAGCATGGATCAGTTGGAGCGAAGAGTCTGTTTCCATGCGTACATCTCTATGACTCTATGACTAAGTCGCAGTAGATAATGAACTTTTAGTCAATACTTTTAAGAACTGTCTATTAAAATAGCCAGTGCAAATCAAATGACCTTTGATATTTTGAGCTCCAAACACCCCTGAATCTCAGCAAATGCTTAGTTAAATAACCACCATCTGGACATTTGCAGAGATTCCTTTGTTGAAGGAGGAGTTCCAGCCAGCTTGTCTCCCAGTTATATTGTGGACCAAAGGGAACATCAATGTGCGTGAGGCGAATGTGAATGGATCCTATTGACCTTCCATTGTATTATGAAACAAAAACTGAAATTTCTGGCGAAACCCAGAATGGTTTGAGTCTGGTTTGGACAAAGAGTCTGCTTGCTTCCCAGAGATGCTGCCAGACTTGCTGAGCTTCTTCAGCAATTTCTGTTTTTTGTTTCAGATCTCCAGCATCTGAAGTTTTTTTGTTTTATTTCCATGGTATTATCTCCTCATCCAAATTAGGCTGAGTACTCTCAAGCTGTCAGACAACACAGGCTGAAGGAAGACCCATGATACCCTGGGAGATCCTGGCTTGGCCAGTGGGCAGTGAGGTGTATTTTCATTGCACATAGATTATTCTCAAGTACATCGGCTATTGTGGTAATTCCAATCCATTGAAAATCGACTGACCAGTGGAACTGAAAGCCTCAGGGCTGCTTGTGGCACAGAATTTACCCACTTTTAGTAAAATTTAATTGGAGACACTTTTTTTCTCTCTCCCTCTCCTCAGGGACAGAAATCTTTCAAATTAATCAGACTTCAAATCAAGCCCTTCAAAACAGGGAGGTAAGGACAGCTTATGTTGCTGAATCAATCCATCCTGATTCAATGAGAACATTTTAATTCCTCACCATGACCCCTACTTCAGCCCTTGCAGTTGGTCACAAATCTGTTACTCTGCTCTGACTGCTCTCTGATTCGGGGTTTATATGTTTCAGCTTTGCTAATTATTTTTCATAGAAATAAAACTTGGGTGCAATCTCGCTTTGGGCAGTGGGGGCGTATTGTCAGGCGCAATTATTAAGTAGGAGGAAACTGGAACTCTTTGCCATCCTGGCAAAGTAGCCAATGGCATTATCCTTCAGGGAAGCATTGGTGTGTGTGTAGCTATATTTCTGTGTATATGTGTATATATCTGTGGTCTATTTGCACATGGATGTCAGCTAAGGACAGGTACATATGATGTCTTTTTGGGCAATCATTGTAATGATATCTGTAACCATGATATGTAAACAAACAATAATTGCTTGGTTGAGGGAGGTGTGTGTGAGAACCTAGACTACAGAAAGGGGCAAATGCTTCAGGAAAGGAGAAAAATGAGAAAATAGGAACTGATTCTGAGTGATTACTTACAAGAAGTAGTCTTGCATTGGATTTTGCCAACACTTATGGCCTAATTCAAGCTAATGCTGGTGTGAGTGCTGGAAAATAAAGCAGTACAAAGACCCTATCTAATAAGTAAATGTCAGAGTTCTTATTCTACTTTACATATCTCTACCTACTTTATAATTGCAAATTGATTCCTTTATTATAATTGGCACAATGGAAAACTCTCTATCCTTGTTTAAGTTTGCAGATATCCCAATATATTTTGTTTCATGTAGAATTATAAAAGAATGATGAAAGCTAAATCTTGGCTGTTCCACTTTAGGATATTAGCAAAACCCCAGAGTGAATTTTGGACTAATTCCCAAAGCTGGTGCTACAGTATGAAATACTTGGTATATAATTAGCGGGCAGTTTTAATTAAAAAACGCATGCTTACCTCTTGATCAGCATTTACATCAGCCCCACTTTTTAGCAATATCTCTGCCACTTTCTCACCATCCTTCACCCGAGCTGCAATGTGCAGTGGAGTCTCCAAAGCCTATAAAGTGGAACCAACAGCAAAAGACAAACAAAAATAAGCTCAAAGGGCCAAAACAGTTCCACCGTGTAAGAGGCATTTTGCTTTTACAATTCTACATACATTAATGCAGAATTCCATTTTTTCAACTTGCTTCATTCCATCACTTCAAATTCACATTCAAGGTTTCAGTGGTGCTAACATGGGAAAGAAACTTGCAATTCTATAGGCGCATGTCATGACCGCAGGTTGTTCCTGAACTTTTTCATAACCAACAGTCGGTGTCATTGCAATGTAGCAAAATCAGGTAACAAACCTGTGCACAGCAAGGTCTCATTTGCTGAGAGATGTTTGACCAGTAACCTGTTTTGGTCTTGCTGATTGAGTTGCCCCCAGTATTTCCTGTTATTTCCAGCACAGAAATAGCCATTCAGCCCAATAGTTCCATGCTGCCTGGTGTTTATTCTTGATTTGGACCAGCATGAGGCAAACTGACAACTATTTGCATATATATGGACCACTTTCTCTATTCAGCACAATTTCATATGACCATGCCCTTCTTAAGTATACATGAAACTTTGTTTTCTTCATTCTTTGAGAAAGGCATAGGTTCAGTGTTGGCATTTCAATTTCAAAACAACACTGACCAACAGTCTATAGCGTGAGTCTGACCTCCATAATACATAAGGTCTTATGTTAAGAGCTCACTCTCTCCAAATTAGTCTTGCTACCTACCTTCTGATATCTTGACTTTTCACCAACTTAATAAACTGCTTATAGCTGCCTGAATTTGAGACTTAGCTGTCTGCTTGCTGTTCATCAATAGGACTCAAGCATAATGTGCATACATATCTAGTATAGGAATTGGGATGTCGTGTTGCAGCTGTTCAGACCATTGGTTAGACCACTTTTAAAATACTGTGCTTGATTCTGGTCTCCCTGCTGGAGGAACGATGTTG
This sequence comes from Chiloscyllium plagiosum, assembly GCF_004010195.1. Lineage (NCBI taxonomy): Eukaryota > Metazoa > Chordata > Chondrichthyes > Orectolobiformes > Hemiscylliidae > Chiloscyllium > Chiloscyllium plagiosum. The sequence goes on from NC_057713.1 coordinate 19,536,146, forward strand.
TTAAACTTGAAAGGGTGCAGAAAAGTTTGACAACAATGTTGCTGAGGTTGGAGGATTTAAGCCATAGGGAGAGGCTGAATAAGCTGGGGCTGTTTTCCCTAGAGTGTCGGAGGTTGAGGGTGAACTTATTGAGGTTTACAAAATCATGAGGAGCATAGATAGGGTGAATGGCCAAGGTCTTTTTTCCCAGTATAGGGCAGTCCAAAACTAGAGGACATAGGTTTAGGGTGAGAGGGGAAAGATATTAAAGGGATGTAAGGGCAACCTTTTCACGCAGAGAGTGATACGTGTATGGAATGAAACTGCCAGAGAAGTGGTGGGGGCTGGTACAATTGCAACATTTAAGAGGCATCTGGATAGGTATATGAATAGGAAGGGTTTAGAGGTATATGGGCCAAATGCTGGCAAATAGATTAATTTATGACATCTGGTTGGATTGGGCTAGTTGGACTAAAGGGTCTGTTTCTATGCTGTACATCCCGATGACACCATAACTCTGCTGACTGATTTGTAGCCTACCCTGCATCTCCACCCCCTTGCCCACTAAATAAGACAGTTGCCTACAAACGATCATGTTAAATTAGTGATCTTAATCGTGGTCAGAAAGGGAAGCATTGTCCAATTATTTCTGTGTGGAATTATTCTCAGTTCCTAAAGGCACAATAATCTACTGAACCCCATTCACTTGCAACAGGAATCCAGTAAAAACACTTTGATCCATCCTTTGTGCAGTCCATCATAATGACACCAATAAATTGAAATTACAATGCCTTATCCAAATGTTTAAGAAACAATGTAAAACTTAAAATAACTGTCTAACAGGCAACTAAGTTTGAGTTAATCATTCTGAGCCAAGATATGCTCTTGGCTCAGAATGATTAACTCGAACTTGGTTGCCTGTTAGACAGTTATTTTAGGTTTTACATTGTTTCTGCCTTCCCAAATACATGTACATTCTGTCCCTCAGGATTCCCTCCAACAACTTGCCCACCACCAAGGTCAGGCTCACCAGTCTATAGTTCCCTGGCTTGTCTTTACTGCTCTTCTTAAACAGTGGCATCACGTTTGCCAACCTCCAGTCTTCCGGCACCTCACCTGTGACTATCGATGATACAAATATCTCAGCAAGAGGCCCAGCAATCACTTCTCTAGCTTCCCACAGAGTTCTCGGGTACACCTGATCACCACAGTAAATACTGATGCAAAACATTCATTTAGTATCTCCCCCATTTTCTGTGGCTCCACACAAAGGCCGCCTTGCTGATCTTTGAGGGGCCCTATTCTCTCCCTAGTTACCCTTTTGTCCTTAATATATTTGTAAAAAACCTTTTGGATTCTCCTTATCTCATGTCCCCGTTTTGCCCTCCTGATTTCCCTCTTAAGTATACTCCTACTTTCTTTATACTTCTCGAAGGATTCACTCAATCTATCCTGTCTATACCTGACATGTTCCAGCACTTGGCCCATATCCCTCTAAATCCTTCCAATTTCATGTCCCCATCCTGATACCTTTTAAATGTTGTAATTGTACCAACCTCCACCACTTCCTCTGGCAGCTCATTCCATACACGCACCACTCACTGTGTGAAAATGTTGCTGCTTAGGTCCCTTTTAATTCCTTCCTCTCTCACCGTAAATCTATGCCCTCTAGTTCTGGACTCCCCCACCTCTAGGGAAAAGACATTGTCTATTTACTCTATCCATGGCCCTCATGATTTTATAAACCTCTATTAGGTCACTCCTCTGCCTCCGATGCTCCAGTGAAATCAGCCCCAGTCTATTCAGCCTCTCTCTGCAGCTCAAATCCTCCAACCCGCAGCAACCCCCTGGTAAATAATTTCTGACGGAGAAGTCAACGTTTTGGTAGAAGAAGAAGGGTTAATACTCAAAATGCTCATTTCTCCATCTTCTGGTGCTGCCTGGCTTGCTGTGTTCTCCCAGCCTCCCTGCTTGCCGACTTTGGAATCCAAAGTCCAAGGGGGATGCAGTCCAGCACAAAACAAATAAAAAAGAAAGCCCACTGACTCTACCACCGCACCCACTGTCAGAGCGGGCAGGAGGTTCAGTCCTGGGGGTGACCCACAGCAGCATCACCAGCAGAATCAGATTGTCGAGAACACTGGCGTCCCCGCTGGTGCTTCCGCAAGTTGCGGGACACCATGAACCTCGCCCGCACTCAGGGCAGGCGAATGGCCTCTCCCCAGTGTGGACTCGCTGGTGTCCCAGCAGGGCAGAGGACTGGGTAAAGCCCTTCCCGCACTCGGGGCAGCTGATGGGCCTCTCACCCGTGTGAATCCGACAGTGGGCCAGCAGGTCGGAGGAATTGCTGAAGGCCTTCTTGCACTCAGGGCAGCTGAGGGGTGACCTTATAGAGGTTTACAAAATTATGAGGGGCATGGATAGGATAAATAGGCAAAGTCTTTTCCCTGGGGTCGACGAGTCCAGAACTAGAGCGCGTAGGTTTAGGGTGAAAGGGGAAAGATATAAAAGAGACCTAAGAGGTAATTTTTTCACACAGAAGGTGGTACGTTTATGGAATGAGCTGCTAGAGGATGTGGTGGAGGCTGGTACAATTGCAACATTTAAGAGGCATTTGGATGTGTATATGAATAGGAAAGGTTTGGTGGGATGTAGGCCGGGTGCTGGCAGGTGGGACTAGTTTGGGTTGGGATATCTGGTCGGCATGGACAGGTTGGACTGAAGGGTCTGTTTCCATGCTGTACATTTTTATGACTCTGTGTGCTACTTAAAACACTTATTCTTTTTTAGTTTCTCATGGAATGTGAGTGTCACCGGCTGGACAAGCATTTATTGCCTGTAAGTAAGACAAAGAATTTCAGATGCTGAAAGTCTGAAATGGAAATAGAAATTGCTGGAGAAACTCAGCAGGTCTGGTTGCATCTGTGGAGAGAGTAACAGAGTTAACATTTTGGATCCAGTTACCCTTCTTCAAAACACTCATTGGCCATGCTTAGTTGCCCTTTATTGGGTGGTGGTGAGCTGCCTTCTTAAACCATTGCAGACCATGTAGGATAGACCCAAAATGCTTTTAGTGAATGAATTCAAAGACTTTGATTATTGTAGAAGTTCTACGGTAATGAAAGAAGGTTTAGCAATTTCTCAGGGTAACTCTAGATGGGTAATACAGTTAGCCAACAGTACTGACATTGTGGAAAGAAAGTGAGAAAACATGCATTGTTCTTCAGTCCCTAGTGCATCATAGGCCAGATCTTACCTTGCCCCCTTTAAGCTGCACCTGGGCCCCAAAGCCTAGCAGAGTCTGTACCACCATGGGCTTGCAGTGCTGCACTGCAATGTGTAGGGCTGTGTAGCACTCCTTTGTTTTAGCATCAACGTGTGCTCCCTTCTGGAGTAAAGCTTTCACAACAGCTGTATGGCCTTTCCTTGCTGCAGCATGCAGACAGACTGCTCCTGACTGGAGAAAGAGGAAAGAGAACCATCTGAGAAAATAATAACAGAACAAACAACTCAGAGTTTTGTTACCAGGCCTGAAAAATATCCTTAGGAAATTCTGTTTCTGCATTCACACAATTGATTGTCTATTACTGAAGAATTAAAAGTGCCAATCTATTTTTGTGTTGGACCTTTTATTAATTACAAATAATTTTTGTATATATTACCTAACATCAAATTATAGAATGTGCATTGAACACTCAAGCTGTTTTGCAAATTTGGAGCATATTTCTTCACTGCTGCAATTTTCCAGGTTTCGTGACAATTGTCAGTCGGTCAATGTGAGATAATTTCCCCTCACAAAAGAGCAGGCAAGGTAGCCCTTCACCACAGGGAGCAGAATTTTCCAATCCTCTGAACAATATGAGCCCTGGCGAAGTTAGGGAAATTGCATGGCCAGCCATGCAGCATTGAGATTGAGATCAAAATACCCCATTGTATAACGCAGTGTTAAACGATGAGATGGGACTTTTACTGATGAACTGCGAAAGGCCTATTTTTATGCATTGATACTGCATTAATCTTAATCTTGCCTCATTAATGTGTAGTTTTCCATTCTCCTACCTGCTGGATAGAAGCTAGATGGTTACCTGGTGACTCCAGCTCACTGCTTGTTCTCCCATCTTGGACACCAGGTGCCAATATCTCAGGGCACACTCCAAGGGCAGTGACTGCATGCACACTCTGTCCAGGAAGTCTGACATCAGAGACATACCCGCCTCACCAAAGCATCATGGCACATCTCCGAACCACATACTGATTCTCCAAATCAATGCTGCATTTGGACCACACTGACAGGACTCAACACAATGCTGCCGCCAGGACATTTTGCATTCAGGGACAGGCACCCAGCTCATGGATTTAACCATGGAGCATCTCGGGGTTGCTTGCTCACTCACTCTTTAAGTGCTCACTCACTTTGTGCACATTTTCATGTTCACCAATTCCCTCCGCTGTCTTTCCTTTCTGTGCTTTTCCGCCTCAGCCAAAGGCTGGAAGTACTGCTTTTCTGACTTGCCTTTTAGAACAGGCAACTTGCTGTGTTTGCCAGCAGTAATCAGTCACAGGAGTTGGACATGTTGCTATATGCTTCATTGCTACATCAATCCCACACTCACACCATGTGCCAAACAAAGTGCAAGTGCTTCAAGCAAATGTGCATTGGCTCAAAGTCTAAGGAGCATAGTCCATAGCCTAGACAAGGGAGGCGACCTTCAGTTTGGGAACAGTAAGTCAACAGCTGTCTCCTGTATGAGTTCAGAGATTTAGACAATAGACAACAGACAACAGGTGCAGGAGTAGGCCATTCAGCCCTTCGAGCCTGCACCGCCATTCAATATGATCATGGCTGATCATTCCTCATCAGTATCCTCTTCCTGCCTTATCTCCATAACCCTTGATTCCACTATCTTTGAGAGCTCTATCCAACTCTTTCTTAAATAATTGGGCACAGTCAGTCAATTACTCGGGATGGCCAGGGTCAGGGTTCATACCTCTCCAGTCAAGAGAGTTGGCCATGGTCAGCTCTGTGGATCCAATGCAAACAGACTGGTGAATAGTGGTAAGTCAGTTGGGGTATCGGTCAGGGGTTTGAACACTGAGCATCTCCGGCTTGCTATCTAAGTTGCTCAAAATGAGTGGACCACAATTATTCTGCGGGCATCCATCCATTAAAAGTCAATAGGAGGTTATCAGGAGCCAGTGCTGCAAGAGGGAAGCTGGGGAACTAAATAGTTGGGATTGGAGACTGTATGGCCGGATGCAATGGGGAAAGCAATTGTAAAGGGGAGCAACTCAATATATAACTGGAAGAGATATTACAGCATTGAGGGAAAGTGGTAATGTTGAAAGGTAAGGATGGTCATCGACTGTCAGCATATCCTGTCTTGCTTGAAGGAAACAGTGCACAACTATACCATTGGTTCTGCTATAACGCACGTTTCTTCAATGCAAATTGGCTTCAATGCAATTGAAGAATTTAGACCGTTATTTATAGAACCTTCCTTACCTGTATTGGCTATAATGTGAGTCCGGCTGCATTAGTTTAAATGGCAATTTTTTTACAATGTGAGATCGCACAAGAATGGAACTATCATGATGTATCAGAACCGACTGTACCTGATATGTTGGGTCGATGTGCCTAGGGCTAGGGTGGATAAAACAGACAGATGCAGAGGTAGTTAGTGATGCTGGGTGGGAGTGTTGGAGTTTTAAAAGGTTGGCTGGGAAAGCTACTGAGAAGTATACATTCGGGGGCTCACCAAGGGTAACAGGCTGAGCCTGAGACTCTGTGTGATGAGCAATTCTGTTTCTATCAATTGTGCTGTAAATTGCAAGTGCACAATGGAGCTGAAAATGGTGGTGACCACATGTGAAGTGAGCAGGCTATGTGTTTCACATTGAATGAGATGGGGCTTCAATTATGAATGAGGTGAGGTCCTATTAGCTTTACACAGACACTCATATCGTAAGACTGAAAGACACCTGAGGCCACCAATTGCTGGGGTGGTGGGAGTCTGCCCTACATAAATGTCAATCTTAGGCATGAACCTGTGTGCAGTCCAATCCTTGCTTCATTCATTCTTGACCCTATCTTGCAACATCACACATCAATCCTACCAAAGCCAATAGTCCACAGGCAATGTTTTGTGACCTGGCAAGATGAATCCTAGTTGTGAAAGTAACAATCATTTTCCAAGTTTTCAAAGCCTTCACATAAGGCAAGAGACGATCACTTCACATCTTGGACCATTCGACATCGTGGAATGATAACGATAGATTAGCTTTGCACCTTCTCTGGTCGAGTTGTGGCCAAATAGATATAAACACGCAGAAAAATGAACATATAGTTACAGATGTGAGAATGTATTTAAATTGAAATGCTTCCAATTGTTTCTTGATATTACATGGAGTGAATCAAATTGGCTGAAGACTGGTATCTATAATATTAGGGACCACTGGAAGAGTCTACTGGATCTTCCATTTGGCATTTCTGGCTGAAGATTGCTATAAAAGCTTCAGCCGTATCTTTTGCACTGATGTATGGGGCTTTTTCCTCATTGAGGAAGAGGACATTTCTGGAGCCTCTTCTCAGTGAGTTATTTAGTTGTCCACCGTCCAGAGTTTGGAGCTGGAAAAGCACAGCAGGTCAGGCAGCATGCGAGGAGCAGGAGAATTGACTTTACGGGCATAAGCCCTTCATCAGGAATGGGCTTATGCCCGAAACATTGATTCTCCTGCTCCTCGGATGCTGCTTGACCTTCTGTGATTTTCTAGCACCACAGTCTCAACTCTGATTTCCAGCATTTGCAGTCCTCACTTTCTACTATTTAGTTGTTCTCCGCCATTCACAACCAGATGTGGCAGGACTGCAGAGTTTAGTCCTGATCCATTGGTTGTGGGATTGGTTAGCTCTGACTATCACTGATGCTTATACTGTTTGGCTTGCAAGTAGACCTATTCGGTGGCCTCACCAGGTTGACAGTTCATTTTCAGGTATGCCTGCTGCTGCTCCTGGCATACCCTTCTGCTCTCTCTATTAAACCACAGGTGTGTAGAATAGGCTTCAGTGTCTATGAGTGCGCCATGTTTGTACATTTCTTCCCAAGTTGCTGGGACATGGATATTTTGGCATCTCCACTGGATTGGTCCCCACTGCAGCGAGGGTCAGGATCCTCTCTTCATAAATGATGAGAAGCCAAATGTTGGCTATCTTATCACCCATTTTGGCTTTTCCCACCTGAGAATAGGCCATTTTCCTACGGAATGAGAGAAAAGCAGGGACTGAACAAGATGAAAGTTGGTGGCTCAGCTGTTAGTGCTGATGCAGATTGGGGACAAGTGATGAGGTGCCCTCATTGAGTGAGTATACGGAACAGAGGGCATGTAGGCTTTGTCAATGTGGGGGTTAGATGAGAGAAGATATTTCGTCCAATAGCGAGAATGGAAGACCATGAGCATTGGTGAGAGGTGGTTGCGATGGGCAGAGATGCAACGTGTGTGAGGTAGCAGATCTTGGCACTTACCCTGGTGGAGCAGCAAAGGTCACCACACTGCTGGGACATTTCACAGAACTGCACTGTCAAGGTAACATAGATGGCAACCTCACAGCAGGCTGGAATTACTAGGTGTCCTGGTCTCCTCTGTTGGTCCTAGGGGAAGAGGAGTGCTCCATTGATGACAACTGGTAGATCCCCATCCGCAAAGTGGGGCATTAATTTCCCCTCACTGGCCATTTCTGGGACAACTCACAAGGACTGTGGAAGACCGACAGCACACGAATGGATGCACAGTGGCCATCTAAATATGGCACCAGTGCCTGAATTCTCAGAAGGTGCCAGCAGAGAGGAGCACTCCCACCTCTGGTGAGAAGGATAGGGAATGAGTGGAGTGGTATGGAGCTTTGGTAGACAAAAGTGAGGACTGCAGATGCTGGAAACCAGAGTTTAAATCAGAGTGGTGCTGGAAAAGCACAGCAGGTCAGGCAGCATCCGAGAAGCAGGAAAATCGATGTTTCGGGCAAAAGCCCTTCATCAGGAATCCTCTGATCTAAACTATGGAGCCATGGTGCATGGTGAAGGAAGTGAGTCTGGGACACACGCATGAGAAAACTCACCTGCCCACTCAGGGTGAAAACTCACCAAGAATGATACTTAGCCAGTTTCTGGTAAGATTCAGCCCAGAGTCAGACACTCAGCGGTGGTTAACCCTCTCCCTTCCTTACCCCCAGTAACTCCCCAAAGGACAGGACTCAGGCAAAATGAGGAGCTTAAAACCTCATGGTCACTGAGACACAGGAGGGTCTCTTACAAAGTAAAGCAATGCAGCAACAGAAGTGATGCTGAATTTGACTGTTGCTGAGAAAAGAATACATTTCCGAATTATTCTGCAGCTTTTTGTTTTGCACTAATCAGGACATGTGCAATTAAATACATGTCCATTCAGATGTTTGCAGCAGACAAGGTACTGATTGTACCCTACCAGCAAACAAGTAAACAACTCAAAATACAGTTTTCAATAATGGTTGTGATTCTATTACTGGACAACATTTATTAAATAACCCCCCAGTGTGTTACTTTGAGGATAAATTTAGGATTGTCAGTCCAGCTTGCAATGGGGCACTTGCACATACTGAAGGCTACATATATAAATTCACACGGTGCTTTATTTTCATATCTGATAAACAAATGTACACACTGTGTCTGTTTCTACTCAACAAAACAGGTGACAGCCACACTCCAGTGCTTCGGTCAGCGCAATGCTACATCAGGGTCAACATGCCAGGTTTATTAATTGTCAGTCATCACCTAGCGTGTGCATTCCCTATGGCAATGCCTCCTCTAATCACAATCAACTTGCCAACCAATCAGCATTCTTCTCCTATACAGTACAAATGCTTTTTTCCCTTTACATTTGTATTTCTTGTGAATCATCCTGATGAGTCTCAGATGAAAAACTTTGACAACATGTCTTTTTCAGCAACATTCACGTTCCTTCTACTAATGACTATTTGGTGAATCGTTCCTTCACGGAAGATGAGAATGAGCCACAGAGATAAATGCCACTTCTTTGATTTGATGAATTTGAAAAATATGCTGCTTTTTTTTCAAATTTCCTTTCCTGAAGCTGCAAACCAGTGGGCTGGTCCATCAAAAGTTGCAGTCCACTGGCACCTGAGAAATGGGATCCCTCATATTTGCTGATGATTGTGAATTGATTTTCAACACAGCCAAAGTTAGGTCACCATATCAGCAACCTTTCTTGACTTCCTCCCTTAATCAAACTCTGATACCACTGTAGCATTGCTACCTTGACAGAGGTCAATTGACTCCTTGCAGACTGGTTGAGCTTGAGAACATTCCAATGTCTGCATCAATTCACCCAGTGCATTTAATCCAAAACCAGAAGCAAAATGCTATGGATGCTGGAAATCTAAAATAAAAACAAAAAAAGTGCTAGAAAAAAACTGAGCAGATCTGGCAACATCTTGGAGAGAGAGAGAGAGAGACAGAGAGACAAAAAAACAGGAGTCCACATTTTGAGTCCACATCTTTGGAAGTGAAATTCACTGACGCATTGCGCTGAGCCATGCTCAGAGGTGGTACTGAATGGCAAATGCTCTGGATTTCTGAGTGAGGTTCCCTTCCTTCAGAGACTTCTGAATGGACCTCTCAAGTTTTAAATTTAACGTTGATCTCTGCAGCCATAATATTGTATTCTTCCCTCTGTTCTATTACCCTAATGCCACTTTGTATGGCCTGATCTGCATGTACTGCACGCAAAACAAAACTTTTCACTGTACCTAGGCACATGTGACAATAATAAATCAAATCAAATCAAAAGAATAGATTAATACAGAAGGAGAGTTCAGTCCAAATCTACAATCATCCATGCAGCAAATCTGTGCCCAGAGGGTCAGTGGTCAAAGACCAAAAAAGTAAATAAAACAATCATAAAAAATGATGTGTTCTACCTTATTGGGCATATGCAAAGGGACTCCTTTCTTCAGAAAGGCCAGTGCTGTGTCAGGGTGGCCACATTGTGAGGCAATGTGCATCAGGGTACTTCCATCCTGTAAGTAAAACAAGTAAAACATATTATATGCAGGTCACAAGAATATATTTGTTTCATGGTGATTGGCTTAAATGGTTTAATTAAACTAAGCACATGACCAGTCTGAAGCTGCAGTCAGTCTCTGCAGCTAAGGCACTGAGACATACAAGTCAAATTCCTCATCTTTTCTGACTAACTGCTCTTCACCAAGGTAGCAGATGTCACTGAGATGAGGAGGAAAAAGAAAATAAATCAGCTAGATCTACATGCATACAGTTTTGCCTGGTTGGCTGTTAAAGATTCACTATGTTTATGTTGCAATGCTGACAGTCTAGCATTAGTTTCCCTAGAACCCTGATTTACGTGCCAGTTCGGGTTGTGCTGGCATCCCCCATGTGCAGTGATATGTATTCAATGGCTGTTCACAGTTTGGTGCCAATGTCTATATGCATTAGTGTCTCTGGTGTTTGACTGACAGTGGGGCATCGGTTGCAGAATAGGATGAAGTTCAGCATTGTTGCACCTGTTTTGTGGATGTGAAAATATCGATAATGAATTCTAAGGCAGAGTCCAACACAAGGTTTCCGGTTCCTGATTAATTCAGTGGGCTTTTGACAAAAGTAGCTGTGGCTTTGAAATCTCATCCTCATTGCACATCACTAGAATCTGAGTCTGGCACCCTGTCACCAATTCACCCTTTATTGACATGTGTACTTATCTGACACTGCTCTGGCTTCCTCTGAGCCAGCTCTCAGAGTAAATCTCTGACACTCCTGTCATTATCTGTCAGCCAGGGCTCCTTGATTGGACCAGTTTAACAGCCCCAATCGGGGAACTCATATTCTATGTGGTCTACCTGGCTGACCTTGTTATAATCACTTCATAATTAATCCTGGTTTTAAGCATTTTGCAATTTTTAGCCAATTAGAATACAGTTGATTAGCATGCAGTGTAAGTTGTTTTTTATTTGCTGATATACTTGTCTCATTTGTGAGCATTAATGAAACATAAACTAACATGAATAGCTCCTTGCATAAATATTGTTGCAGTAATGCACTGTTTATGCTGTTGGGCTGGTAAATCCAGAGTTAGTACTAATGGTCTGGACACATGAGCTCAAATCCAACATAGAATTTCGGGAATTGAACACTGAGTTAAATAAATTGTGATCCTTTTCTTTAAAAAATCGAGTCTCAGTTACAGTGAGGTTGAAATTATTGGATTATTGATTGTGAGCTCAGACAAAAACAAAAGGAGGCATTCATAAGGTTTCGGAAACTGAAGATAGACAGAGCCCTCAAAGAATGTAAATAAAGTAGCACAGAAATTAAAGAACAACTAAGGAGGGATAAACAGGACCATGGCAAACAGGATTAAGGAAAAACAAATTGTTCAGGTTTATTAGCTTTATTGTGATCCTTAGGGAATTTTTAGTATAATTAAGAACTTAATACCACCTGATGAAAAACAGGACAGGCTCAAGAGCCTGGCTACTTTCCAATAGTCAGGATATTTCTTTTCCATAGTAATTTTTCTTTCTGTATTGCTTCTGGGTTTTATCCTGTTTGCCTTCTTTCTGTGATTTCTGGTGTTGAGACAGCAGGAAGAATTTATTTACAATTTCCTGCCAACCATTTTCACTTGGTTTAACCTGTCATGTGTCCTTGCGTATTTTGTAAATCCTATTAATTTAAGATACGAGGGAGGCATGCCAGCATTTGAAAACTGTGAACGAAAGAAGTACCTTGGTTCGGGCTAACACGTTCGACTTGAATTTCCCAGTCAATACTTCAACTGCATTTGTGTGTCCTCGCTCGGCAGCGATGTGTAATGGGGACCGATCCAGCTGAAACACAGAGGAGACACTGATGATTCTACCTCACGTTTAGACTTATAACTCTGTTTGCATTAATTATGCCTGTCAAAGCCGTGCAGATTGCTTTTATATTCTCTGCAAACTTCATTTTAATTGCCCAGAAATAAAACAAATTGCAGTTTTTGTTCAGGCATTCACAAAATCACAGAATTATTACAAGCGAAGAATGTCTTACGGCTAATTCAAACTCATCCATCCAGAGTGACCTTAGTTCACCCTCAACATGAGTGCTCCATTCAGTTCTGGGCCAGGAAAGATACGAAGGCAATAGAGATGGAGCAGAAAATATTTAAGACAATGGTACGAGGGATGAGAGACTTCATTTTGCTGACTGATTTCCGGGATTATTCTTATTCAGCAAGAAAAGATTGAGAGGAGATTTGAAAGGTATTTAAAAAATGTGTGAGGGGTTTAGACAGAACATATCGTTAGATAAACTTCCACATGGTTGAAGATTTGAAAACCAATGGATATCATTTCAAGCTCATTAGCAAATGAATCACAGGCGACATGAGGGAAAACAACGTTTTATGCAGGTGAGTGATTAAGATTTGGAATGAATTACTTGAGAATGTGATGGAGGCAGACACAATTAGGGCTTTCAAAACAGAATTAGATAATTAAATGGAAATAGTAGATTTGAAAGATTAAGAGGGAAGAAATGGGAAGTGGTTGAGTTGGTCTTGTAGAGGGCTAGCATGGATGTAATAGTATGAATGGCCTCCTGTGCTGGATGCAGTCTGTGATCCTAAAATTCCCCTTTACTGTTCTTAAGTGGTATTTCCACATTTTTATAAAGAATTTCTGAACAATAGCCCATGAAGATGTTTTACTGATTGTCAGTCATCACTGGCAAGGCAGCACTTGCTGCTCACTGTTGAAATGAGTGACTTGGTCAGCCATTTCAGAGATAACCACTTTGCTGTGGATCTGGAGTTACATGTAGACCAGACTGGCAGCTTTCCTGCCCTGAAGGACATTATTATACCAGATCGTCTTTTACAACAATCAGTGGCAATTTATAATTACCATTAGCCCCACTAACTTTGGATTTTATTAACTGAATTTAAATTCCAACAATTGCTACAGTCACCTTAGAACCTGTGTCTCCAGATCCTTATCCCAGCCTTTGGGTTATTAGTCCAATGATATTATCACTCCACCACTGCCTCCTCTCACACCACAGAGGACAGAGTATTGAATCTTATTATACTGTTGCTGTTTTATTAAGGAACAATGCTGGATTATCTTTTCCTTGTATTTTTAACAATCAGGTAGTGTCCCTTCCTCTGAGAATGAAGCTCTGGCCTTTATGGCCAAATAAATTAATTGTTAACCTGCAAATCCTGTTTATGATGTGCAGTAAAAGCGCAAGAATCTCCTGGTCAGTGACATCTAGGAGCTACTGCCTCCCTATGTCAAAAAACTCTATGGAAAACCTCTTTCTCACTTTGAGTGATTGCTGGTGATGAGTGGGACTTTTATCAATCTAGGTACCACTTAGAGCTGACCACTCAATATTGCTGTTCCAGAATTTTCCTCATACTTCAATTATTCCGTTAATTCTTTGGCAAGGAAACAATTATGCTGAATTGTTATAAAAGTCATTAATGTCCTTCAATCTTCTATCTGTTCTGTTCTCACAGATGAGAATGACAGTATGTTTAATTTGTGAGAAAAAGGACTTATGTTTGAAGAAATGTATTACACATGAGGACTTTCTTGATCTGAGAGTGCCCTAAAGTATATTTACAGCCAATCAGCTTTTTTTTCTGGAGTATAGTCACTACAGGAGATGGAGATGACAATTTGCATACAGCAGATTATCACACACAGCAATGCGCTGTTGACCAGATTATCTTTCTTGAGAAAGACCGAAAGAACTGCGGATGCTGTCAATCAAGAACAAAAACAGAAATTGCTGCCAAAACTCAGCAGATCTTGCAGCATCTGTGAAGAGAAATCAGAGTCTGAGGAAACGTTATCAGACCCAAAACTTTAACTCTGATTTCTTTTCACAGGTGCTATTAGACTTGCTGAGCAATTTCTGTTTTTATTATCTTTCTTGATGTTGGTTAGAGGATAAGTATTGGCTGTGATGCTAGTGGGGAAAAGGGTGGGTTCTGGGGACTCTGGGGTCCAGAATGGGCTCCATTCCTCTTCTTTGAGTTGTTTCACGAGAGGGGCCTTTACTGCATCCAAAAGACAGCAACATCAATTGAGCAGCACTCCCTCAGTACTTCAGCTTTCTGCTTCATTTTTATTTTGTGAATTGAAAATTATATGTACCTTGTCTGTGATGTTTGGGTTGGCTTTGTATTGATAGAAGACTTTCAGCATCAATTCATCCCCTTCCCAGGCAGCAACATGTAAGGGAGTCTGACCATCATCCTACATTGCAGAATGAAGAAACATAACTTCACAGTAAATTACCAATTGTGTTCTATTTGACAGTTGTAATTTGTACTGTCTGAGTTAAGAGGAAAATTGTAGTCCAGATAAAATGAGACTTTCACCTAGATGATATTTAACTGGTAAAGCTCCAGTGATGTTTCTCCTCCCCTTTCTCTCTCTTTGAAATAAGGACCTAATTTAAGATAGATGCAAAAGTCAAAGTTGGCAAATTCCTGTCACAGAAAGTGTAAGCCTTCATCTACCTCAAGGTTTGACCAGTCATCAGGCAAACATTCTTCCATACTCTCAAAGGTGATTAAACAAAAGACCAGGAATCATTCCAACTTTATAATGTTTCTGATTTAACTTCTGAAACACAGCATGCCACATGTGAATTAACTTCTGGGCAGGAATCCTTCCTTTGACAGAATGGATAGGTCATTCAGCGCCCAAGTTGGTTAGAGAACCCAGAGGTAGGAAGCTAATACCAATCCTCTGGGAAAGAGTGATGGGAAAATCCATCCACGGGACGTAAGATTCCCAAACAGAAAACTGGCTCTTCTTTCCAGCAGGAAGGAATTGGACATGATTGTGTCAGTGTATAATGTGGATTGGGGATTGGGACCATGAACATTTGCCAAGTTGGTTTTATTATGTACACATTCATTGTCTATACAGCACAGGAGTTGGGATGTCATGTTGAGGTTGTACAGGATGTTCGTGAAATCTGTTCTGAAGTACTCTGTCTAGTTTTGGTCACCCTGTTAAAGGCAGGTATCTTTTCCCTAGGGTGACGTATTTCAAGAGTGGGTGGGCATATTTTTAAGTTGTGAGGAGAAAGATTTAAAAAAGACGTAACGGGCGACATTTTACATTGAGAGTGGTATGAACATGTGGAATGAACTTCCAGAGGAAGTGACAGATGCGGGTACATTATAGTGTTGAAAAGACATTTGGATAAGTACATGAACAGGAAATGTTTAGAAGTGTATGGGTCAAGTGCAGGCAGTTGACACTAAATGAGTTTGGGATTATGGCTGGCATGGATTGGTTAGATTGAGGGTCTGCCTCCATACTGTTTGACTATATGACACTAAAAAACAAGCCTATAGTTTAGTCCCAGTCTCATGCACTGGGACCTGATCGTATCACATGCCTCCAAATATAAGTATTAATTCTGGTATAAACAAAACCCTCTGCCATTTCAATCATGAATGACTATTATGTATGAACATGGGCACAATACTCCAGATGCAATCTCACCAATATAACAGAAGCATTCAATTCCCCTTGCAATAAAGTAATAGATTCTCTTGGCTTTTCTGATTACTTTCCGTACGTGCATACTAACTTTCTATGATTTATGCACTAGGACATCCAGGTCTCTCTGCATTTCAGAGCACCACAACCTCACACCATTTAGATAATATGCTTCTTTTTTATTCTTTCTGCCAATTTCACACTTTCCCACATTGTACTCTATTTGCCAGATCTTTGCCCACTCAATTAGTTTATCTATATCCATTTGTAGATGCCTTCTGTCCTTATCACAATTCATTTTCCTACCTGCCACTGTATCATCAGCAAATTTAGCTACCATACCATTGATCCCTTCAACCATGCCATTTCTATAAGTTGTCAATAGGTGAGGCTCCAGCATTGACCCCTGTGGCAGACCATTCGTGACATTCTGTTAGTAGCCTGATAGCCAATGAATCTTCTATCCATGCCAATATGCCTAGGTCATGAGCTTTTATTTTTTATAATAACTTTGACATGGCACCTTAGCAAATGTTGTTTGGAAATCTAAAATCAATGTGCCCAAAGGTTCCCCTTTGTCTGCAGTGCAAGTTACTTCTTTAAAAAGTCCCAATTAATGAATTAAACCTGATTTCCCTGTGAGAAAACTATGTTAGCTCTGTCTACTTACCTTAAACACATCCAAGTGTCCTGTTATAATGACAATAATAGCTTCTAACACTTTCCTATGATGGAGGTTAAGCTAATGAGTCTATTGTTTCTGCCTCCTTCCCTTTTGAATAAAGGATTTGCATTAACTACTTTCCAATCTAAAGGACCATTCCCTGAATCTAATGAGTTTTGGAAAATTAAAACCAACACGTCAACTATCTCACGAGCTACGTTTTTTAAGAACCTAGAATGAATTCCATCTGGACATGGGGACTTGTCCACTCGCAGATCCAGACCTTCCTCAGTGCTAATTCTTTGGTAATTGTACTTTTCTTGAATTCCTTTCAATTCCTGATTCACATTTCTGGGATCCTACTTGTGCACGGTCACTAGTGAAGACCAATGTAAAATACCTGTTTAATCCATCTGTCTTTTTTTTATCCTCAATTCCTGTATTCATTTTCTCTTGGACTAACATTTACTTTGTTACTTTTCTTTTTGTTAAATATCTGAAGAAATGTTGCCTATCTTTTTATTTTTTTGGCAAATTTTCTCTCGTTCTCTAATTTGTGTCTCCTTATTAATCTTTTTAGTAATTCCTTGCTTTTTTTTAAAATCCAATCTTTCACCCTCTGCCATCAAGATAATTTGGTTGTTTAGTGTGCTGGCAATTAAGAAGAACTTTTTTCCTACAGTAGAATCAAGTTAAAACTTTGGTCCTTGCCAATGGGCAACTGTCTGATTGGCCATCAGATATTTTCTACTCACATTCTGAAAATCCACGCCAGCACCTGACTCCACAAGGAGCTTAGCTAGTTCTGTATCTCTCTTTCTGCAGCAAACGTGTAAGACAGTGTCACCATTATCCTGAAAAGCAAGCCAGAAAATTAGCTACAGTTTAATTCATTTCAAACATATGTGCTTAAAACTCATGGTACTGAATCCACTGATGGACTAACATCCATGTGATCATAAAAGCTCATGATTATGGAAACCTCTCATAAGAACAGAAATCTCTGGAAATGCTCAGCTTACCATGCAGCATTTGTGGAGACAGAAACAGGGTCAATGTTTCATGTCAATGAGCTTTAACATGTCAGCTCACTAGGATGTGCAGGAATCTGATTCTTGATTCAATTGGTAATGCATTGAATTGAATTGAATTGAATTTATTGTAACATGTACTGAGGCACAGTGAAAAGCTTTGTCTTAAATGCATCTACAGCATTTTAAATATTTGTTGAAGGTAACAGAAATAGCAATTCTGATAGGTGCAAAAGATGCTACTAATTTTTGCTAGAGTCCACAAAACCAGTTTGGACCCAGTGCAAGTCATGTGGACCAACAGACCAATACGACAGCAGTAACAGGAAACCTGCTGTGATTTTGCTTGTCATTAGGTAAAAAACACAGTTAACTGCACTAGATTCCTAGAAGAATAACACAAACAAGACAGAGGCTTTACTGTATTTCATACTAGAATTACAGGATGAGGAATAGAGCTGACAGTCTCTGGGGATAAACATACTTGGATCTGCTCTTGAAGTGCCAAATCAAGAGCTGAGTAGCAGTATGCAACTGGGAAACTCTTTCTTCGGCTAAATGATCTCCTTCTGCACTGTAAATCTCTTTCAGATTCTACATTTTCACATTAATTACTCAAGATCTAACATCTCTAGTTAAGATGAAAGACCATTAAGCAGGAATGTTAAACTGTTTCACTTCCCAGAAATGCTGTCTGACCAGCTGAATACTTGCACCATTTTCTGGTTTCGTTTCTGATTTTCAGCAATTGCGATATTTTAGTTGAGGTATTGAACAAACCACCACTCCCCTCAATCAGTTGGCAGCTTGAGAGCAGACTTTAGAAAAATGACCCAGCTGAAGTATGACAGAGCAAAATGTTCTATTGCATAACAGTAACCTTCAACAGTAAGAAGAAGCTTTTCACAGGATTCAGTAAAGAACGCACCTCACTACCGTAGAACCTGGAGTTTCAAATCTGAACAGAAAATGAGTTTGCACAAGCCAAGGTAATCTGAAAACAACTTGGGGTTTAGTTTTATCTTCAGCCTTTCCAAATTTATGTACTGGGTGCATGGACTAGGAAGTTGAATGTACAGGTCGTTTTGCTATAATGTGTGTTTCCTCAATACAAATTTGTTGTAACGCATTTGACGAATTGGTGACACTACTTGTAAAGCGTAAACTTTTAAAATGTGTGTTGGCTATAATACGAGAACATCGCCAACACTTTAAGCACTATTTCTAAAGCGCAATTTTTTGATAATGTGGGCTTGCACAAGAACACAACCATGAGGTTAAGGAGAACTGATCGTACTCATTCAACATTTTACTCCCTTTGATGACAAAAGCATTACTGTACACAGTTCCAAGTTAACAAGGCCCAATCCTTTGCTCACTTATACCTTCCTTTGGGTCCTGAGCTGCAGATCAGCGTTAACACTGAGCAGCTCCTTGCAGACTGCAATATTACCAACTTCGATGCTTAAGAACAGTGGGATGCAGCCATCCTATGGAAAGAAGAAAAGAAAGTGAAACAGCACTGCTGCCTCATAGCACCAGGGACCCGGGTTCCATTCAGTGCGGCTGTCTGTGTGGAGATTACATGTTCTCCAATGTCTGCGTGGGTTTCTTCCGGGTGCTACAGTTTCCTCCCACAGTGCACAGATGTGCAGATTAGGTGGATTAGCTGTGCTAAATTGCCCATAATGTATAGTTTAGATAGATTAGCAATATGAAATGTAGGGTTACAGGGATAGGGTAGAGGGGGTGAGTCTGGTTGTATGCTCTTTGAAGAGTTGGTGTGGACTTGTTGGACCGAATGGCCTGTTTCCACACTGCAGAGATCCTATGGAAAAGAACTCTAGTAAATTTATCAAACATGATTTCCCTTTCACACAATCATATTAACTCAGTTTGACTGGATTGAGTTTTTCAAAATATCCTGTTCTTTCTTCCTTAATAATGGATGCCGACATTTTCACAATGACAAATGTTGGTCTAATCAGCCTAAACTTTGCTGCTTTTTGTCTCCTTCCCTTTTTGAACAGGGCATCACATTAGCAGGTTTTACAACCTGCTGGAAATCTCCCAGAATCCAGAGAGTTCTGGAACATAAGCCAGTTAGCTTGATTTCAGTCATTGTGAAGATTATAGAGTCCATTTTAAGGAGGAGACTAGAAGAAGAGCTCATGCCCGAAACGTCAATTCTCCTGCTCCTTGGATGCTGCCTGACCTGCTGCGCTTTTCCAGCAACACATTTTCAGCTCTGATCTCCAGCATCTGCAGTCCTCACTTTCTCCTAGAGTATTTGCAAGTGTTGGTAAAGTAGAGCTCAGTCATTATGGTGTTGAAGGTGTATACTATAACTTTAAGAGAGAGTGAAAGTTGAAAAGCTGGCAAACCTGTCATGTGACTGACTTCAGGCACAGAGTGTGCTAGATAATTTGAAGATGTAACATTTGAGCTGTAGCTCTGATACTGAGTTGTTTACACAATAATTCGAATTTAACCAGTTTAATTTATGCCCCAAGATACTAAAACACAATTGAATTTGAATTTTACTGTTTTGACAACATCAAACCAAAGAGATAATCCAATGTTTTGGGTATAAAATGTCAGCATTTTGAACAGTTAGCCAGAGAGACTAAGAGTACCTACTGTCACACAGACTCTCCCCACTGACCCTCCTTCTAAAAAGTACCTTCTTCATATGAAGTATCTTTGCAGCAGAAGATTGAAGATGATCCAGAGGAAATCTACAGACAGAGGAAGTTCGACACCTGAAGATGGCCACTGGTTATGAAAACTGATTTGCTGTAAATTTTATAGGGGCTTTATCGGATCAGTATATTCTTATAGATAGGAGATAGATAACACATTTTCAGAGAAAGGAGGCTTACAGTCTAGATAATTGTTGTTTAATGTTCTCTTTTGGAGTTAAAGAATAAATTGTTAATTTTGTTTCTTTAAATATTAGAATTTGGGGTAGTTCTCTGTCACTCATAATTTAACAGATTACAAGATTGGGTGAGCTTTTCTATGTTTTTGGTTTAAATTAGCAGAAGGGTTTACCCTGCATTGTAACAATGGTTTCATCAAGGAGACGTCATGACTGACAAATCTGTTAGAATTCTTTGTGGAGGTAATGATCAAGTTAGACAAAGGAGAGACAATGGACACTATCTAGTTGGGTTTTCAGAAGGCCTCTGTCAGGGTGCCATACTAGAGGTGCTTAAATAAGAGACTATGGTGTTAGGGGCAAGGTACAGGATTGGCTGACTGACAGAAGGCAGAGAGTAGGGATAAAGGGGCCTTTTTTCAGGACTGCAGCCAGTGAGATTCCGTTAAAATCAATGTGAGGATAACAACTGTTCATGTTATATATTAATGATCTGGATGAAGAAATTGAGGGCATTATTGCTAGGTTTGCAGAAGACACAAAGATAGGTCGAGGGACATGCAGTGTTGAGGAGGTGGGGAGGTTGAAGAAAATCTTGGACAGGTTGGGAGAGTGGGCAAAGAAGTGGCAGATGGGCAAGCTTGAGATTATGCACTTTAGCAGGAGGAATAGAGGAGTTCATTATTTTCTAAATGGGAAGACTTTGGAATCTGAAGAACAAAGGGATTTAGGAGTCTAAATTGTCTTAACATGCAGGTTCAGTTGGCAGGTAGGAAGGCAACTGCAGTGTTAGCATTCATTTCAAGAGGGACTAGAATACAAGAGCAGAGATGTACACAACTCTGGTCAGACCACTTTTGAACATTGTGAGCAGTTTTGGGCCCTTTATCTAAGGAAGTAGGTGCTGGCATTGGAGTGTTCAGAGGAGGTTTTTAAGAATGATTTGGAAGATGAAGAGGTTGACATGTGAAGAATGGTTGAGGATTCTGGATCTGTACTTGATGGAGTTTAGAAGGATGTAGGGAGATCTCATTGAAAGTAACAGAATAGTGAGTGGTTAAATTGGATGTGGAGAAGATGTTTGCACTAGCAGGAAAGACTTGGATCCTAGGGCAAAGACTCAGAGTGAAGGGACGACCATTTAGAACTGAGATGAGGAGGAATTTCTTTAGCCAGAGAGTGGTGACTGTGTGGAACTCATTGTTGCAGAAGCCTATGGAGGCCTAGACTTTGAACGTCGCTAAGACAGAGCTAGATATGTTCTTGATGAGTAAGGGGATCAAGGATTATGGGGTGGAAGAAGGAGAATGGAATTAAGGATCATATCAGACATGATTGAATGGTGGAATAAATTCGACGGGGTGAATGGCTTAATTCTGCTCCTATATCTTATGGTCTAATATTTTGACCAATTACGTCCGTGATCCTTGCAGATAATTTTGTTCAACAGAGTGTTTGCTGACATTGACAATTCAACGACGCTCTCCTACGATATATTTCATTTTGTGAATGCGAAACTAAAAAGCCAGATTCAATCCGAAATCCACATTTAATCAATGATCCGGCTTGGTAACGTCACATTCAGTCACTACTCCGCTTGGTGACCCTGTACTCAATCAGTGATCCACTTGGTTACATCATATTCAATCAGTAATCCGCTTGGTGACCCCATATTCAATCAGTATTCCACCTGGTGACCCTGTATTCAATCATTAATCTGCTTGCTGACCCCATAATCAATCAGTGATCCACTTGGTAACACCATATTCAGTGATTCGCTTGGTGATACCATATTTAATCAGTGATCTGCTTCATGTCACCACATTCAATCAGAGATCCACTTGGTGGCACCACACTTAATCAGTGATCCACTTGGTGACACCAGACAATGATCTGGCTGGCCACCAAGTAACCATGAGATTAATAGTGCAAAGTTTGTCTGCAACCTGGGAAATGTTATCAGAGAGAATTCTCAGTTGTTCAATATCTTAATAAATAATCAAGAATTATAAGCACAAAGGCTACATTTGAAGATAATACAAAGCTAATGAATATCTAAAACCGGATAAGCTACAAGAGGACTTGTATAACAAAGTCAGCATTAAAGAAATCATGATAGGGCCTGCATAGTTAGCTATAACCACTAATAATGAAGACTGTCTGTAACCCACCTTATCTTGCACTAATCGAGCATCTTTGTTTGAGTATTTCAGCAGGGTCTGAACAATGTTAAGTGCACCACTGGGTCGACTAGCTGCAAAGTGTAGAGGTAACTGATCCTTGTGCTGAAAAACAAGGAATAATGCAGTGAGATAGGCATTGTCTATTCCTGAGGAAGCCATGGATACAATGACATTTTTACCACTTTATTTTCGTTTCTCATTGCCTGTGAAACAGAGCAGCACCTAAGGCCTGGTCCCCTTCAAAGCAATCTCTCTTCATAAAAATACAGAAGAACTCATTTAAGTAGAAACAGAAGGGTCTTACAGCTCACTCAAACAGACTTCTTTTGGTTTATTTGTCACTTCTTAATGAGGAGTAAAGGGATACAGATAAAGGAAAGTTGAACATCCACTAAAGGAATGAAATCTTGTAGAAACCTACCAAGCCCTAACAGGACTATACCGAGTGAATACAGTGAGGATGATCCCGATGACTGGGGAGTCCAGAACCAGGGTCATGGTTTATGGATATGGGGTTGGCCATTTAGGACTGAGGTGAGGAGAAGTTTCCTCGCCCAGAGAGGGATGAGCTTGTGGTTTCCATTGGTAGGAGAGACTAGGACCTGAGGGCACAGCTTTAGAGTAAAGGGAAGACCTTTTAGAACAGAGACAAGGAGAAACCTCTTGAGTCTGACAGTGTTGAATCTATAGAATGCATTGCCACAGAAGGCTGTGGAAGCCAGGTCATTAAATATATTTAAGACTGAGATAGGTAGGTTCTGGAGTATCAAGGGTTATGAGAAAGCAGTAGAATGGGGTTGAGAGACGTATCAGCCATGACTGAATGACAGAGCAGACTTAATGGGCTGAATTGCCCAATTTCTGCTCTTATGTCTCCTGGTCTTCTGGAACGTTCTGCCACAGAAAGCAGTTGAGGTCACAACCTTGTATGCTTTCATGATGGAGTTAAATATTGTTATTTGGGATAAAGAGGTCAAAAGATACAGGGAGAAAGGGAATTGGATGATCAGCCATGATCATGGTGAATGATGGAGAAGTCCCAAAGATCTAAATGGCCAACTCGTGCTCCTATTTTCTATGCTTTAGTAGATAGGGATTAATGGTATGGGTACACATAGCAATTAGATGGGAATAATGTTGGGAACTGGTTTGGGTACGGGGAGAGGGCATGCTGTGGTGTGAGGGGATAGTGTTGCGGAAAGGTGATGATGGAAGACAGCGACGCTAGTGAGGAAATTAGGATAAGGTGGAAGGGTGTTTCTGTGCAGAGCAGACCATTATTTCAGTGCGGGGGCCTCACTTGCTGGGAGAATAAGAGAAAAAATTAGTGAGAAACATAAACGAGAAACTAAGTCACTTATTGACAAATACAAAGTGAAAAAAATAGTTAAAAGGTGGTTGGACAGATTAGGAGCAAAAAGCAAAATGGAGGCTGAGTTTACATCACAAAGGAAGAGGCTCAAGTTAATGTCACAATAGAGAAGGGAGACAGATAAATTATTAGGAATAAATGGAAAAGGGGGTTTTGCATTGCTGAGAGAAATGGTAGAAGCTCTCTGCACGTTTCAATCTTCCTGAGACACAGTAATGGTGCCTCAGGACTGAAGGATTGTAAATGTGCCAACCCTATTGAAGGAAGGGAAAAGGATGATCAGTGCAATGTGGGCAAGCTGAGAGTGGCCATTAATCAGCACCAAAACCATTCTCACTTGAAGAAATATGAGTGAAGTAAAGGACAGCCGGTATATTGGCTAAAGGCATTTTGTGTCTGACAATCTAATAGAGCTGATTGATGAGGCTATAATAAGGGCTATGAGAATATTGACATTGCTGCCATATACATGGACTTCCAGAAGATTTTTGACAAAGTATTGTGTAAAGGGGTCATTCAGAAAAACATAACCATATGAAATTTAGGGGACCAGTGGTAACTTGTGTGCGTAATTGGTTTAGGGATAGGAAACAGCAAGTAATGAGGATGGTTGAAGAGAACTACACAGTAACTGGTACTCAAGACAGAAAAAATCTCATTTATATGGTGTCTCTCTCAACCACAGATCATTCCAAGGCTCTTTAACTGACAATGAAATGTAAATAATGTTGGAATATAAAAACACAGTAACCAATATGTGCAGAGCAAGCTTCCACAAACAGCACCGTGATAATGACTAGTTAATATGTTTATTGTCATTTTGGTTGAAAGACATATATTAGTCAAGACTTCAGGAATTAGTCTTCCTCAAAATAGTAAATTGGGGCCTTTTACATTCATTCAAAAGAGCACTCATTTCATCAAAAAAATCAGATTAGGTTTATTAAGATGATTACTATGGCTACTACTATTGCATTTTTTGTTATACATAAATACCTTGCACTTGGATGTAGAGAGTACAACTTTGAAGCTTGCACATGGTATACAACGTGATTACTAAATAATGTACAAAAATGGCAGACTGTAGGCATAAGCTTCTGAAATGGGCAGAGACCTGGACAATCCAAGTGAAAGTTGAATGTGAATCAATATAATTCAGGTATGCTGGGAGTGACCATTATCAAGCACCAACATCATTCTCATTTGAAGTGTGAATGGTGATCTTTGGAAGGAACAACATGGAGAGGCAATATAATCCAAATGCTTATTATTTTAAAAGGGTTCGGGGATACATGCATCTCTAAAAGTGGTGAAGAAAGATCATAACACAGAAACATAGAAAATAGATGCAGAAGTAGGCCATTCAGCCCTTCGAGCCTGCACCACCATTTAATATAATCATGGCTGATCATGCCATTTCAGTATCCCATTCTCACTTTCTCTCTATACCCCTTGATCCATTTAGCCACAAGCTCCCACTTGAATATATCTAACAACCTGGCCCCAGCAGCTTCCTGTGAAAGTGAATTCGACAGGCTCATAACTCTGAGTGAAGAAATTCTTCCTTATTTCAGTCCTGAATGGCTTACCCCTTATTCTTAGACTGGGATCCATAGTTCTGGAGTTTTCCAACATTGGGAACATTCTCCCTGTATGTAGCCTGTCCAGTCCCTTCAGATTTTATATGTTTCTGTGAGATCCCCCCTCATTCTTCTAAATTCCAGTGAGTATGAGTCGATCAGACTTTCTTCATATGTCAGTACTGCCATCTGGGGAATCAGCCTAGTGAACCTTTCCTGGTCTCCCACAATAGCAAGAATATCTTTCGTCAGACTAGGAGACCAAAACTGCACGCATTACTCAAGGTGTGGCCTCACCAAGGCCCTGTATAACTGCAGCAAGACATCCCTCCTCCTATACTCAAATCCTCTCACTATGAAGGCCAGTATGCCATTAGCTTTCCATAAGGAAGCTAAGAAAGGATACAGTGCATTGGGCTTTACAAACAGAGATATTAGAACACAAGGTTCTGGTAAGGCTTTCATTGTTGTGTTTGGTTCTAGGTGCTGCACTTTTGGAATGAAACTAAAACCATGGAAAAGGTGCAAAGGGGATTACTTTTTTCATGTGAGCCCAGAACCAGAAGTAATTACTTAGCATAATGTATCAAATGCTCCAAAGAAGACAATTGTTTATAGACAGTGAAGGGCACTGTTGGTCAGTTGAATGTCTTTTCAATTCTGGAACCTATTTCTGGAACCAAGCCAAAAAAGTGGGAGTCTACCATTGGCTGTTTGAAAGAGTCTTCATAAAGAAACATGCATCTTCAACCCTGCTCCCAGTGGATGTGAGTCCATAATACAAAATGGCTCCTAATTTGGGACCAATTTCATGATGTCATTCAAAGGCAATAATGTATTTTGTGTAGTAAATAGAAATAGCTACAGTAAGCATCAGGATTAACTAGAGACAGATTTATTTTGTAGCAACTTGTGCTCTACTTAACCTCGGGAATGTTCATGCTGTTTGATGTTCTGGAGCAAGTATTAAAATGCCTTGCTCTCCTAAACACAAAAATGTATCCCATCAACCAAAAAAGAAAAAATGTAGATAATAGGGATCCTCGCTGCATGCAAGACCTTATAAGGTAGTAATGCCTTGCCTACATCATAATGAGGGTTAAACACACCATGTTGTAAATCCCTACAAGGCAGTGAAAGCTCACAAAAACCAACACATCATAATAGATGCCTCATATTATAAGCTGTGAAAAATATCAAAACATCAAAAAAAAAGAAAACAAAAACTGCGAAACCAGAAGTAAAGGTGAGACACAATAATGCCGAGCTGTAAGCCACCACCACAAGAAAACTGTTTTTTACGAAGACGGCACTTACGCCGCCTACATGTTGCCAAAAGGGATAGATCAAAAACATATCGAAGGAGACGTCATATCAGAAGATTACCAAAAAGGAGAAGAAGAAGAAGACGTTGTTAAAATTGGAAATATGTCAGACTTCGGCTACCATCGAGAAACATTAATGATTTTGTGAAGAAAATGTCACTGTCTGTAATAAGATCATCTCTGGAAACGGTTTTCTTGCTGCATAATATTCCGCAGCCATTTGAATAAACTCCAAATAAACATTGTGTTCCTTGTTTTCAATTTTTTTAGTCTATTTTCTTTACTAATCCATAAAGTAATTTACTAATCCATTGCCGTAAATGTTTTCCTTTCAATACTCCTGGCAAACTCTGGGTCGACCACATTCAGCTCCTGAAGGGACCAATCTCAAAAAAAATCAATATCAGTCATCGAGTAATAGGAAGGAGACCAGAATTGCACACAATTTTCCAACAGTGGCCTAACCAATGTTCTGTATAGCCGCAACATGACCTCCCAACTCCTGTACTCAATACTCTGACCAATAAAGGAAAGCATGCCTTCTTCACTATCCTATCTACCTGCGACTCCACGACTCCACTTTGGGGAAGAAGTGCCAAGAATTGTGTTTGCCACTTGATTGCTTTCCAATGCCATTCACTGGGAAAGTACACTGGGAATGTTAAATAAGTTGTGGCATTAATGCTCGGCCTTTGTTCAATCAGCCTGATGTGAGTTGATTCTGCTGGATCTGCAGTGAATGGGGACAGACATGTTTAACCACACCATCAACCTCTCCCTGCACCTTTTCCGATCAGCAATCCTTAAAATCAATCAGTATCCATCTTTTCTGCAATTAAGACCTGAGTGGCAGCTGCAAGGATTTCCCACCTTCTGGCATTTAACAAAAGGACCTGTGCAAATAGTTTCAAACAAAAATATGCACAGACTCACTGGGGGAAAAAAAAATGTTTTTGACTAACTGGCTGGAATGAAAGCAGTTATTGCTCTTCCCCAACAGATTAACATCTAAACAAATCTTCACTTTTTATTCAAAGGGATGGGGGTGTCTCACTCCCAGCATATGTTACCTGTCCCTAATTGTCCTTGACTCTTCTTTCCCCCAGAAGATAGGATAATGAAGAAGGCATTTGATATGCTTTCCTTTATTGGTCAGAAATCAGAGTATTGAGTACAGGAGTTGGGAGGTCATGTTACGGCTTACAGGACATTGGCTAGGCCACTTTTGGAAAGTTGTGTGCAATTCTGGTCTCCTTCCTACAGGAAAGATGTTGTGAAACTTGAAAGGGTTCAGAAATGACTTACAAGGGTGTTGCCAGGGTTGGAGGATTTGAACTGAGTAGGCCATTTCAGAGGGCAGTTGAGTCAGCCACCACATATAGGTTGAAAATGTGTTGCTGGAAAAGCGCAGCAGGTCAGGCAGCATCCAAGGAACAGGAGAATCGACGTTTCGGGCATAAGCCCTTCTTCTGAAATTTTTTCTGAAAAACATTCCTGAAGAAGGGCTTATGCCCGAAACGTCGATTCTCCTGTTCCTTGGATGCTGCCTGACCTGCTGCGCTTTTCCAGCAACACATTTTCAGCTCTGATCTCCACCATCTGCAGTCCTCACTTTCTCCACCACATATAGGTTGTCATGTAAAAACAGATAATATTCCCAAATGAAGATTAGTGAACCAAATTATTTTTACAAGCAATGATATTTGTCATAATTGCCATCACTGAGACTAATTACCTCAACCTGGAGCAGTTTTCAGGGTTGCACAGTGGCTCAGTGGTTAGCATTGCTACCTCATAGTACCAGGGACCTGGGTTCCATTCAACCTTTGGGAAATTGCACATTCTTCTCCCAGTGTCGGCGTGGGTTCCTCTGGGTGCTCCAGTTTCCTCCCACAATCGGAAAATGTGCAGATGAGATGAATTGGCCATGGTAAATTGCCAATAGTGTTCAGGGATATGCAGACTAGGTGGATTAGCCATGGGAAATGCAGGATTATAGGGGTTGTGGTGGATCTGGGAGGGATGTTCTTTGGCTGGGTTGACGTGCACTCAATGGGCTGAAAGGTTTGCTTCGAGAGTGTGTTGCTAGAAAAGCACAGCAGGTCAGGCAGCATCCTCAGGAAAGGTGATGAAGGGCTCCGGCCTGAAACGTCGATTTTCCTGCTCTTCAGATGCTGCCTGACCTCCTGTGCTTTTCCATCAACATACTCTCGACTCTGATCTCCAGCATCTGCAGTCCTCACTGTCTCCCTGAAGGGTTTGCTTCCACAATGCAGGGATTCCATGATCGTAATTCCATAATTCAGGTTTATTCATTGAACTTAAATTCCCTGAATTACGGTAGTGAGATTTGAACCTGTGTTCACAGCACTAGCCTGGGCCCTTGATTATTAGTTCAGTGACTAATACTGTCACTATGCTACCATTTAGGAACACTCAGCTTATTAAACTTGCTTCACCATTTAATATGGTCATGTCTGTCTGAACACCAGTTTTACCCACACTGTGCCCATAACCCTTTATAGGGAAATGGTTAATATAACAACACTGTTTAAGAAGGGAGGGAGGCGGAAGGCAGTAAGTTATAGCCTGTTTAGCCTGACATCAGTTGTTTGTAAAATTTTAGAGTCCATTATTAAGAATGAACTTGCGAAGTACTTGGAAGTGCATTCTAAAATATGACTGAGTCAGCACAGCTTCATTCGGAGAAGGGCTGATGAAGGGCTTTTGCCCAAAACGTCGATTTTACTGGTCCTCGGATGCTGCCTGAACTGCTGTGCTCTTCCAGCACCACTAATCCAGAATCTGGTTTCCAGCATCTGCAGTCATTGTTTTTACCTTCATTCAGAGAAGGTCATGCCTGACAAATGGATTTCCAGAAAGCCTTTGAAAAGATGCCTCACTCCATGGAGTTCAGGGTAAGGCCCTAGCAATGGATAGAGGATTGACTGACTGGCAGATGTAGGGTATGGGAATAAATATATCCTTTTCAGAGTGGAGTTCCATTGGGGTCATTAATAATTTGGACAAAGGAACTGAGGGAACTGCTGCGACATTTGCAAATAACTCAAGGGTAGGTGGAGGGACAGGTAGTGTTGAATAAGTTGGGAGGCTGCAGAAGGGCAGGCTTGGGGAGTTGGCAAATAAATGGCAGATGGAATACAATATGGGAAACTGTGAGGTTTTGCACTTCAGTAGGAAGAATTGAGGTGTAGACTATTTTCAAAATGGAGAACGGCTTTGAAATTCCAAAGCACAAAGGAACATAGGATTCTCTTAAGGTTAATATGCAAGTTCAGGTGTAAGGAAGGTAAATGCGATGTTAAGATTCATTTTGAGAGGGCTACAACAGAACAGCAGGGATATATTGCTAATGCCTTAAAAATCTGTGGTCAGACCGCACTTGGAATATTGTGAGCACTTTTGGGCCCGAGATTGGCA
Organism: Chiloscyllium plagiosum; assembly: GCF_004010195.1. Classification (NCBI taxonomy): domain Eukaryota; kingdom Metazoa; phylum Chordata; class Chondrichthyes; order Orectolobiformes; family Hemiscylliidae; genus Chiloscyllium; species Chiloscyllium plagiosum. The sequence goes on from NC_057713.1 coordinate 19,566,179, forward strand.
ATGAGAGGAGGTCCAGAGGAGGTTCGCAAGAATGATCCAGGAAGGGAGGGCTTGTCATATGAAGTGCATTTGAGGTTTTTAGCAATGGAGTTTAGAAGGATGGGGAAGGGCTCTGATTGAAACGTGCAGCATACTGAGGCCTGGGTAGAATGGAGAAGATGTTTCCACTAGCAGGTGAGTCTAGGATCCGAGGGTACAGCCTCAGAGTGAAGGGAAGACCTTCTGGAACTGAAATGAGAAATTTCTTCAGCCAGAGGGTGGCTAATGTGGGGGACTCATTGCCACAGAAGGCTGTGGAGGACAAGTAAGTAAGACAGAGATTAGATTAGATTAGATTAGATTCCCTACAGTGTGGAAACAGGCCCTTCGGCCCAACAAGTCCACACCGACCCTCCAAAGAGTAACCCACCCAGTTCCATTTCCCTCTGAAAGATGCATCTATCACTAGATAGATAGATGTTTGATTAGTAAGGGGATCAAGGGTTGCAGGGGTTGAGAAACATATTGGCAGAGCAGACCTAATGTGGTGAATGGCTTAATTCTGCTATATCCTATACTGTATGGTCTTATTATCTTGGTAAAATCATAAGTTGATTAGAGACAAGGACTGTTATCATGATATTATGACAGGCTCCTTAGGCACCACTTTCCAAACTCAAACCCACAGCCACTTGCAAGGATGGGGTATTGGATACAAGGGGACACCAGCCCCTAGGTTCCCCTCTAAACCTCTCAGCATCTAGATTTGAAAATATATCATCATCACTTCAGTATCACTAGGTAACTCCTGTAACTCCCTCCATAACCGCTTTGTGGGTCTACCCACAATAAATATACCACAGCAGTTCTAGATGGCAATTCAGCACCACATTTTCAAGGACAACTAGGGATGGACACTAAACGTTAGCAAAGCCAGTGATACCCATATCCCATGAGTGTATAAAATAAATCATGTTAAAACCAATCATGTCAACATGTTCTTCTGACCTCTCCCCAAATACATCACAAAACCTCAATACAAAGAGGACAATATTGTAGATAGCAAGTTGTAAAGATCAATGGAATTTGAGGAAAAAACTCTGAAAGTTTGAGATACAATGGCCCAAAACTTCATCGAATCATAGAATTTTACATACAGAAGGAGGGCATTTGACCCATCATGTCTGCAAAGGCTCCTGAGGGTCACCTAGCTCGTCCCATTTTCAAGCCCCATCTCCGTAATCCTCTAAATTCATCACTTTCAAATATGTATCTGGCTCTTTTGAAACCTTCTATGAAATCTGCTTCCAACATTCTCTCAGCAGTGCATTCGAAATCCTGAGAACTCTCTGAGTAAAGAGCGCTCTTGCTCATAATCTTAAATTGTGACCCCTAGTTACTGACATATCAACTAGTGGAATTTACCCTATCAAAATTGTTCATAATTTTGAACAATTATATAAGGTCACTTCTTAATCTTCTCTGCTCTAAGGAGAATAAGCCCAACCCTCTAACCTTTCCTTATAACTAAAATCCCTCAGTCCTGGTTCATTCTAGTAAATCTCCTTTGCACTCTCTCCAGGGCTTTAACATCCTTCCTTAAATAAGGTGGCCAGAATTGAACACAATACTCTATGTGTTGTCTGACCAATGATTTGTAGAGATATAGTTTCCCGCTACTGATGCCAAGCTGACAGGTTTGTAGTTTCCTGGGTTATCCATTGCCCCTGGGAAACAATTTGCTGGGAAAATAATGTTGAGTTTACATTTCATCTGTAGACCATCAATAAGCCAGAGACTTTCATCAAGGGGCTGATGCTTAGAGCAGAATGTTTAGATCTTGATGTGTGTAAGAATTAAAGTTGGCCAAAAAACACCTGCTGCCTGCCATTGTACAGTGTGACATCAATGTTTAAGGTGTTGGCCATTTTACTCAGGAAAGTAGTCCCCTACATCACTGAGATTGATGCTAATCAATCCAATTAATGTTTGCATTGCCAACTCTTTAGGGTGAGTTTGGGAGCTCAGTGCTTGGATTGCAAGCTAGCTCATGGACTGATGCAAAGAGGGGTTTGTCATCACCACGCTGTCAAAAGGGGAGTGCTGCTGAAATGGGCACCCATCCACTGGAACATTGGTGATACTGGGTGTACACTGGGTATGGGGACAGTGGACACATTCCAGGCACTCTGCTGGGATGGCAGGATTGATGTATGAAGAGAGACTCAAACACTTAGGACTATATTGACTGGAGTTCACAAGAATGAGGCGGAATCTCATGGAAACCCACACAACCCGAATGGACTAGACACAAGAAATGCAGGAAGGATATCCCTGATTGCCAGTGAGTCCAGAACCAGCAGGCACAGCCTATTGGGTTGGCCATGTAAGATTGAGAAGATGAGAAATTTCTTTACCCAGAGATTGGCAGCCTGTAGAATTCTCTGACATCAGGAACAACCCTGCTCCATTGTTTACTAAGATTGTGCATTGAGGTCAGACACATTGCCTGTAATGAGGGATTATTGCTTATTAATGTTCTTATTAACTGCACTTTTGGCTGATTAATACACGGCTTTCTATCGTACTTGGGGTGAGAGGAGGAGGTGTGTGTGTGTGGTCCATCATCGACCTACTTGGCCCAGTTACAGTCCTGATATATCTGACTCTACTCTAGGGAGTGAACAGCAGTGCAGTGCATCTGCTAGGGCCATCACATTTATCAGAGGGGCTGCAGCTAATCAGTTGGGAAGCTGCCAACACACAGTCAGGGATTTGGTCAGTCCATTCGATGGATTGTCTGTTGGTCAGAGGTTGGAGCACATATAGCCTGGGAGTCCGTGCATTGAGTGGCTATGGGTGATCATTGCCAAAATAACATGGTGCATTCAAAGCTGGGAGTGGGGGAAGCAGAGACATGTTGAGCTGGGGGCAAGAATAATGACCGCGGATATGTGGAACAGTGTAACAGGAGGTGGACTAGAGATTCAAACAAAACAAAACAAAATAGAAATAGCATGAGAAACTCAACAGGTCTAGCAGTATCTGTGGAGGGAGAAACCAGGTAGTGAACACCACCATGGTCTTCGATGGACATTCACACATCAGCAAGGTAGAAAATTGGAGGCAAAGTGCAATGTGGTAAGCCTTCACATTGGGGAGCATTGGGTCAAATGGGCTGTCCCAATTGTGCAATGTTAAAGGGCATGTGGAGATTCTTGTGGGGTGGTGGCTAATCTGGTGACCATGCAGAATCTGGTTCTGATGAGCTTTATTCTCTGTCATCATTTCCTGCTCACTGGACGCTAAGACAAGTGGAAGATGGATGGGTGAACACCCAGAGTGCAAGTCATTGGTTGTTAATAGGTGAAAAAGTATGCTTGGTCTCTAGGACATTAAAGGGGCAAATACATCAAACAGAGACTTGCAAAATGTGGCTTATTGATGGGTCTTTACAGCATTTGGCTTTGACTACAGCACCTTATGGGTCTATATTAAGGTCATAGGAAGGACTGAGTAGATACCTCTCCAAGATATATCCCTTGTCCTCCATAGCTGGGCAAAGACATTTAACAAGGAGACAGTAAGGTCTATAGATGCTGGAGATCAGAGTCGAGAATGTGTTGCTGGAAAAGCACAGCAGGTCAGACAGCATCCGAGGAGCAGGAAAATCGACATTTCGGGCCGGAGCCCTTCATCAGGAATGAGCTCAGGAATCAGTGATGAAGGCTCTGGCCTGAAACGTTGATTTTCCTGCTCCTCGGATGCTGCCTGACCTGCTGTGCTTTTCCAGCAACACACTCTCAACAAAAACATTTAACAGTATCACGGTGTCGGTGAGGAGACTGTGATTCTTGCCCTCACTGCCATGAATGGAGAATCTGCCCTTACTTCCAGGGTCATCAGCAGGTAATTGAGATGTAGATACAGCTTCTGGTTTAAAACAAAAACAGTCCTTTGCACAAAAGATGCGTTTTGCCTTTCAGAGACATTTTTTATTTCACATAGAAAATTACAAATCAAAGAAACAAAAATCTTCAAAAGGATTTTGGGGCAGAGTAGCAGGGTGTGAAGTCTTCTGTGACGAGGGCAAAAATCTCAGTGCCCTTCTGTCAGCAGAGGAAAGGTACTGTTTCTCTGTTGTTGGCATGACCTCCTTTGTCTTGCTGCTTTCTCCTGCCCAAGGCACTGCCTCGGCTGCGAAGGATGACAAAATCGACAACATTACTGCCCCTAAGACCCGAGACCCGTCAATCATTGGTGCCTTCCTTGCTCTCAGCTAGACTCTCAATAATCTCTGGTGGCCTGGGACTCTTGACCTAGTTAGGACCCCAATTAATTATATTATTGATTATTGATTTTGGAACAGCATACCAAATCATATATCTAAATTTGCTGATGACACAAAGTTAGGTGGCATTACAGACAGTGTAGATGATAGCATGAAATAATAAAGAGATATTGATAGACTTAAGTAAATGGGCAAAACGGTGGTAGATGAAGTTCAATGTCAGGAAGTGTGAGGTTATACATTTTGGACCGAGAAAGGAGAGATCAGGGTACTGTCTCAATGGTATGAAGTTAAAAATTGTGGACATCTAAAGAGACTTGGGGGTCAGGTACATAGATCTTTAAAATGTTTTGAATAGGTGCAAGCAATAATCAAAAACCTAATGGAATGCTGGCCTTTATATCTGGAAGACTGGAGTATATAAGGATGCAGAAATTATGCTGCAGTTATACAAATCCCTGGTTAGACCGCACTTGGGAGTACATTGAGCAGATCAGGGAACCACACCTCAGGAGGAAGCAATAGCTCTGAGGGGAGTTCAACACAGGTTTAAAAGGATAATAGCTGGACTTTAGGAGTTAAGTCATCAGAAGAAATAATAAAAATTCAGCCTGCTTTCTCTAGGACTTGGAAGGTTAATGGATGATCTGGTTGAAGTCTGCAAGATGTTAACAGGAAAAGGCAGAATGGATAAATTGTTTTCACTGGGTGGGGATTTTAAAACCAGGCCTAGTCTGAGAATTAGGGCCAGAAAGATGTTCAGAAGCACATCTACACACAAAGAGTGCTAGATTTTGGAACTCTCTTCCATAAACAGTAGTGGACGCGGGATCAGTTCTTAAGTTTAAATCTGACATAGACTAATTATAGTGGCAGAGGAGGGCTGTGTTGCCTATTCTTGTTCCTTTGAAAAGCGTGTTGCTGGAAAAACACATAGCATCAAAGGAGCAGGAGGGTTGACATTTTGGGCATATGCCCTTTATCCTGGTAAAGGGCTGATGCCCGAAACTTTGACTCTCCTGCTCCTTGGATGCTGCCTGACCGGCAGTGTTTTTCCAGTGCCACACTTTTTGACTGACTCACCAGTATCTGCAGTGCTCACTTTCCCCTACTCTTGTTCCTTGTTTGTATGTAAAAGGACTCCTGCTGGCTTTAGAATTTATCCATGCCGGAGGTGTTAGCATTCAGAACAAGAATCTTAAAAAACTTTAAATGAGGTGCAAATGTCATATCATTGGTGGCAACACTGCAGCTATTTAGTGCCCTCAGAGACATCTTATTCCTGGCAAATGACAGAGACCAGCATCTGTGAGTAAACAACTTGCAGATGCGGTGAGAAGCAACTGGGTACGATGTTGAAAGATATGCAATGAACTTAGCTGGTCCTTCAATGGCAAAGTACATTCCCACTGTCACCAGACTCTTCATCCACTGCAACTCTCAAACATATTTTTCAAACTTCGTCAGTCCTGTTCCTCAAGGTACCTCCAGATATCCCTGTCTGAACTGTCACCATTGACAATAAGCCCTATCTCTCTCAATCACCCTTTGCAGCTGCTGAACATAACCCACCCCCCTCATTCATAACTCTCTGCTTTCGCTCCTTTGTAGGAGGGTACTGTTGTGTGCACACCATGCCTTTAAGAAAGTTCATGTTTTACACCTGTATGTATACAATATTGAGACTTTTCTTAGCACTTTCTCTCTGTGCGTTTTTGCAAGATGCACACAGAAATCAATTAATTACTTCATAACTAATGAGTTTTATTGTTTTAAGTATCTCATACTTGCTGACAACCCTTTTATATTTGCTGACGCAGGCGTTAACACAAAAATCCCACTGTTTTGCCTAACATCGATTCTTCAAAAAGCAGCAGACGAACAGATTTATCTGGTCATTGTCAGTGGAGAGAGAAACAGATTTAATGTTTTGAGTCTGGTATGATTAGAGTTAACTCTTTCTCTCTCCACTGATGCTGCCAGACCTGCTAAGTTTCTCCAGCACTTTGTTTTATTTCAGATTTCCAGTATCTTCAGTATTTGCCTTTTACATGTATGCATGCGAGTTTACTATGGGCAAATTGAATAACATGTTTCTTACATTATAGCAATGACCACGCTTCTAAAATACCTAATTGACTGGAAAGTGTATTGGGACACCCTGAGGCAGTGAATGATGTTATGAATGCGCAAATGGAACATAGAATGTAGTATAGTACAGTACAGGCCCTTCAGCCCTTGATGTGCCAGCCTTTTATCCTAGTCTAAGATCAGACCAAACTACAGACACTTCATTGTACTATCTTCCATGTGCCTATCCAAGAGTTGCTTAAATGGCCCTAGTGTTTTTGACACTATTACGACAGCTGGCAGTGTATTCCATGCACCCACCACTCTCTGAGTAATGAACCTACCTCTGACATCTCCCTGAAACTTCCTCCAATTACCTTAAAATTATGCCCCCTCATGGTAGACAATTACACCATGGGAAAAAGTCTCTAGCCATGCCTCTCATCATCTTGTATACCTCTACCAAGTCACCTCTCATCCTTTTTCACTCCAATGATAAAAGCCCTAGCTCCCTCAACCTTTCTTCAGAAGACATGCCCTCCAGTCCAGGCAGCATCTTGGTAAATCTCCTCTGCACACTCTGTAAAGCTTCCACATCCCTCCTATAATGAGACGAGCAGAACTGAACACTATTGTTCCAAGTGTGGTGTAACCAGCACTCTATAAAGCTCAGCACAACTTTGTGGCTCTTAAACTCAATCCCCCTGCTAACGAAAGCCAAAACACCACATGACTTTTTAACAACCCTACCAACATGGTGGCAACTTTGAGAAATCTATGGACATGGACCTCATGTTTCTCCACACTGCCAAGAATCCTGCCTTTAAGCCTGTATTCTGGATTCAAATTTGACATTCCAAAGTGAATGAATTCACACTTTTCCAAGTTGATCTCCATCTGCCAAACAACAGCCCAGTTCTCCATCCTGTCAATGTCTCATTGCAACCTTCAACAATTCTCCACACTATCCATAACTCAATCACCCTTAGTGTCATACAGAAAACTCACTAACCCACCCTTCCACTTTCTCATCCAAGGCATTTATTAATATCACCAAGAGCAGAAGTCCCAGAATCAATCCCTGTGGAACACCACCGTTCACTGAACTCCAGGCTGAGTACTTTTCATCTACTGCCACCCTCTGTCTTCTACGGGCCAGCCAATTCTGTATCCAGACAGCCAGATTTCCCCGTATCCCATGCCCCCTTACTTTCTGAATGAGCCTACCATGGGAAACCTTATCAACGCCTTGCCAGAATCCATGTACATCACACCATGTACATCATACCCACTGCTTTACCTTCATCAACGTGTTTTGTCACATCCTCAAAGAACTCAAAAAGGTTTGTGAGGCATAACCTGCCCCTCACAAAGCCATGCTGACTATCTCTAATCAAACTATGTTTTTGCAAGTAATCATAAATCCTCTCAGAATCCTCTCCAAACCTTTGCCCACCATTGACATAAGACTGACTGGTCTGTAATTCCCAGGGTTATCCCTGTTCCCTTTTTTGAACAGGGGAATAACATTTGCCACCCTCCAATCATCTGGCACTATTCCAGTGGACAGGGAGGATGTAATGATCATTGCCAAAGGTGCAGCAATCTTTTCCATTGCTTCCTGTAATAGCCCAGGGTATATCCCATCTGGCCCATGGGATTTATCTATCCACACATTTTTCAAAATTTTCTGCACATCCTCCTTCCTAACATCAACCTGTTTGAGCATGTCAGTCTGTTTCATGCTGTCCTCAGAAACATCATGGTTCCTCTCACTAGTGAATACTGAATGAAAGTATTCATTAACGACCTCCCTACAGCCTCCAATTCCAGGCACAAGTTCCGTCCACTATCCCTGATTGGCCCTACCCTCACTCTAGCCAACGTCTTGTTCCTCACATAAGTGTAGAAACCTTAGGGTTTCCCTTAATCCTCCCTGCTAAAGCTTTTTCATGCCCCCGCCCCACTCTCCTCAGTCCATTCTTTGGTTCTTTCCTGGCTACCTTGTAAGCCTCCAAAGTTCTGCCTGATCCTTGCCTCCTCATCCTTAAGTAAGTTTCCTTCTTCGTCTTGACCAGGAGAGCAAAATAGAGTAACTATATTTGTCATTTCTACCATATACAGCTGGTACAATAAAAACGAGACAAGGACCAAGGTGATATATGAACACAGACTACACAAGAGTACAGTCATACGCAGGGCAGTATAAAGTACATAGAAAAGTGCAGAACATGCAAGACGGCACAGTAAATCCTGACAGGACAAGACAATAGACATAGTGGTGGACAAATTACAGTGTAACAATGAATGTTCATTAATAAAACATTGTTTTAGCAGCAATTCAAAAAGGTTGTCCAAGAATTGCAAATGGAATAGAGTGTAATCAGACAGTGTTAAGGAGTCTGATGGCTTGGGGGAAGAACTATTGCACAGTCTGGCAGTGAGAGATGGTATGCTCTGGTATATTCTGCCAGATGGCAGGAGGGAGAAGAATTTGAATGAAAGATGTGTGGGATGGTTCACAATGCTCTTAGCCTTGTAAATGCAGCATGTGGTGTAAATATCTGTAATGGAGGGGAGAGAGAGAGACCCCAGTGATTTTCTCAGCTGTCCTCACTATCCGTTATAGGGTCTTACGATCCAAGATGTTGCAATTCCCGAACCAGGCAGTGATGCAGCCGCTCAGGGTACTCTCAATAACTCTCTGTGGAATGTAGTGAGGATGGGGGAGAGGAGATGGACTTTCCTTGGCAGAAAGTAGAAATGCTGCTGGGCTTTCTTGGCTATGGCGCTGGTGTTGAGGGACCAGGTGAGATTCTCCACCAGGTGAACGCCAAGAAACTTTGTGCTCTTCACGATCTCCACGGAAGAGCCAATGTCCAGTGGAGAGTGGTCGCTCCGTGCCCTCCTGAAGTCAACAGCCATCTCTTTCGTCTTGTCCACGCTCAGAGACAAGTTGTTGGTTCTGCACCAGTCCGTTAGCTGCTGCACCTCCTCTCTGTATGCTGACTTATCATTCCTGCTAATGAGGCCCATTTCCACACTGTAGGAACTTAATCTAATCTAATCTTACCATGGTGTCATCAGCGGACTTAATAATATGATCCGAGTTGTGCATCGCTGCAGTCGTGTTTTAGGAGGGAAAACAGCAGTGCACTGAGCACACAGCTCTGGGGGGCCCCCATGCTCAGTGTGACACTGTTGGAGATGCTGTTCCCAATCCGGACTGTCTGTGGTCTCCCAGTCAAGAAGTCCAGGATCCAGTTACACCGGGAGATATTCAAACCCAGCAGACTGTTTTCCAATCAGGTGCTGAGGAATGATAGAGTTAAACACAGAACCAAAGTCTATGAACAGTAATCTAACATAGGTGCCCTTCTTGTCCAAGTGGGTGAGGGCCAGATGGAGGGTGGTGGTGATGGCATCATCTGTTGAGCAGTTGGGACAATACATGATCTACAGGTGTCTAGTGAGGGGGGGAAAGCAAGGTCTCAATATGCCTCATCATGAGCCTCTCAAAACACTTCATGATGATGGGGGTTAACAAAATAGGGCGGTAATCGTTGAGGCAAGACACTAAAGATTTCTTCGGCACGGGGACAATGATAGTGACCTTAACTAGATATTCCACATCCCTTGTCCCTCAAGGTTCTTTCAACCTACCATCCCTTCCTTGCCTCAGTGGAACAAACCTGTCCAGCACTATCAACAAGTGCTTCCTTCTACAACCTCCACATTTCTGTTTTGCATTTCCTTGAGAACATCTGTTCCCAATTTACACACTTCAGTTCCTGTCTAATAGCATTGTAATCCCCCCTTCCCCGATTAAATACTTTCCAATATCATCTGTTCCTATCCCTCTCCATAAGTATAGTGAAGGTCATGGAGTTGTGATCACTATCACCGAAATGCTCTCCCACCGAGAGATCCAACATGTGACCTGGTTTGTTGCCAAGCACCAAATCGAATATGGCCTCCCCTCTAGTCGGTCTATCTAGATATTGAGTCAGGAATCCTTCCTGGACACACCTGACAAAAACTGCTCTATCCAAGCTATTTGAACTAAGGAGATTCCAATCAATATGAGGGAAGATAAAGTCACACATGACAACAACCCTGTTATTTGTACACATTTTGAAAATCTGGCTCCCAACCTGCTCCACCGTGTCCCTGTTGCTGTTAGGGGGTCTGTAGAAAACTCCTAATAAAGTGACTGCTCCTTTCCGATTTCTGACTTCCGCCCATACTGACTCTGAAGACAAAATCTCCTTGATGTCCTCCTTTTCTGCAGCTGTGATACTATCCTTGGTTAGCTATGCCACTCCTTCACCTCTTTTACCTTCTCCCCTACTCCTTTTGAAACATCTAAACCCTGGAACATCCAACAATTCTCCTGTGATATCCAAGTAACTGTAATGGCTACAACATCAACATATGGGTGGCACGGTGGTTAGCACTGCTGCCTCACAGCGTCAGAGACCCGGGTTCAATTCCCGCCTCAGGCGACTGACTGTGTGGAGTTTGCACGTTCTCCCCGTTTCCTCCGGGTGCTCCGGTTTCCTCCCACAGTCCAAAGATGTGCAGCTCAGGTGAATTGGCCATGCTAAATTGCCCGTAGTGTTAGGTAAGGGGTAAATGTAGGGGTATGGGTGGGTTGCGCTTCGGCGGGTCGGTGTGGACTTGTTGGGCCGAAGGGCCTGTTTCCACACTGTAAGTAATCTAATCTAATCATAGTTCCAAGTACTGATCCATGCTCTGAGTTCATCACCCTTACTCCTGATAACTTCTTGCATTAAAATAGACATACTTCAACCCATCACAATGACTGCACCTATGCCCTATCAAGTTGCCTATTCCTCCTCACAGATTCTCTCTGGTTGTTCACTACCTACTCCATCATCTGATCCATTACTCTGGTTTCCACCTCCCTGCCAATCTAATTTAAACCCTCCCGAAGAGCTTGAGCAATTCTTCCTCCCAGGATATTGATGTCCCTTCAATTTAGGTGCAACCCGTCCTTCTTGTACAGGTCCCACGTTCCCCAGAAAGAATCCCAATGATGCACATTTTTGAAGCCCTCCCTCCTACACCAGTCTTGCAGCCAAGTGTTCATCTGCACTTGCTCTCTATTCCTAGCCTCATTAGCACATGGCACCAGTAGGAATCCTGAGATTACTGTTCTGCTCGTCCCGCCTTCTAGCTTCCAATCCAACTCCCTACATTCTCTTTTCAGGTCCTCTTCCCTTTTCTCTACATATGTCATTGGTACCGATGTATACCATGACTTCCGGCTGCTCTCCCTCCCCCTTAAGAATCCTGCAGACGCGATCTATCTTCCTTATTGTTTCTGTTGGAGCTAAAGGCTGAGGAAAGAAATCTAACTCACAGGCCCCACCCTGAGATGCCTTACTCTAGCTTATTTAAAATATGGAAAGTTTAACCATATGCAAAATCTACCTCAGAGGGAAAGTGTGCTTTGTGAAAAATTGTGGATTAAAGAAGCTGCAAAGTAACAATTCAAATACTGTAAAGCAGACACAAGGCTGAAGTTGGGGTCTATAGGTCTTAGAAAAGGTTGGAGAAATATGGGCTCTCCTCATGGATAAGCATTTTTTCAGAGGTGTACATGACTATATGTATATGAATGTCAAATCAATTATAACCAAACTGAAAGAAACAAACCAAAGATCTGCAAGTGCTGGAAATCTGAAACAAAAACAAATTGCTGGAGAAGCTCAGCAGGTCTGGCAGCATCTTAGGAGAGTGAAACAGAGTTAATGTTTCGGGTCCAGTAACCCTTCTTCAGAACTCAATTCTGAAGAAGGTTACTGCACCCGAAAGGTCTGCTTTGTTCCATAGATGCTGTCAGACCTTCTGAATTTCTCCAGCAACTTTTGTTTTTGAAAATACTCTTGCCTTCCTCCACATCTCAGGCTCAAGCATCATGTAGGAATGCCTCCAACTAAATAAGGGAAAAACAATGAGCTGCGAAGAAACTACTCAAATATGCTACAAACTGGGGGTGAATACAGACAAAGCCCTGATTATATGGAAGAATCCATTGATGGTAAATGTATATTGGGATTGTGTAAACATCCTTTTGTGAGTTTTATCCCCATTGTCCACACCTGGAGGTACATGACCTTAAAACTAAATTGCAATATGTTCACACAACGATACCTTATAAGGCAGTGACATCCACTTTGCAACACAACCAACAATGGACACTTCATGTCTAAAGTCAAATATGGACCTTATAAGGCAGTGGACAAATTTCAAAATAGCAATGACATCATAATTGGTCACTCAAGTAAAATGACTATAAAACTGGAGACGTGGACAATTCAAGGAAAGTCAGTGGTTGAACTCTGAACCATGAAGGGGTGTGGGCGCAAGCGCAGGCGCAGGCGCAGGAATGTGTGCAAGCGGAAGAAGCGAGCATGCAAACAACGATCCAGTACTATTGTCAGAGCTCATCTTGTTCATCGCAGAAGAGCTGCAAGACGTTGTTAAGAAGCTACAATAGACCACAAAGAAATAGAACCATGTTTTGAGCTAGCAAGTGCTAATGGAAATGTGCACAAGGCCGACTTGTACTTGAAGGGAATTTTATTTCTTCGCTACTTCACACCCGTGTTTCACTGATTCAAATTGAATAAAACGCCTACAAGTACTTGAAAGATTTGAAAGAACTAAAATATTGGTGTGTGGCTCAATTTTTTCATAGGATTAAGCCTAATTGCTAAACATTGGTGGTAATAAACCAGGCTGCTTTGTCCTACAGGGTGAGAATTTTCCTCACTATCCTTCAATGTAGCACCAATATCAACATCCATGGCCAAACCCTAATCCTGGATAGTATTGCGCAAAAATGTCCAACCATCTTTGGTTGCTTCAACGTTGACCTTATCTCCCTAAATAGTATGGCGGGGTTTACAACTCAACCCATTGCCTTCACCTTTCAATCCTGTAGCACATGTAGCCTTGGGAGTCCATGCATTAAATGGCGATGGGTGATTGTTGCCAAAACATGGGATGGGGGTTTCAAAGCTGGGAGTGAGACATGATTCCCCTGCAGAGACATACCACAGTGGATATGTAGGAAAGGGATTTAAAAGAAGCAAAACACATTGCTGGAGAAACCAGGCAGTGAAGACTATCACAGCCTCCTCAGTGTTAGAGTTTCTGTCTCATGTGTCCTCAACTTCATCCCTCAACAGTGAAAGCAGGCCGGCCATTTAGGCAATTGTGAGTAATCCTTTGAGCATCCCAATCAGAACCACACCTGTACCCTATTCCTACAACCCAATTCCTATTTCCATGGCTAATCCACCTAACCTGCACATCCCTAGATACTATGGACAATTTAGCATGGCCAATCTACCTAACCTGCACATCTTTGGATTTAATTGCTCCGCATGCTGGTGATCTGAAATTAAATTCCTGGAAAAGTGTTTTTCCCATTGAATTTCCTACACTATTCAACCATCCATGTTTAGACTGATAAATGTACCATACAAAAATGCTAAGCATTGACCATTTCAAAACAAAAGAGAATCTAATCATCTCCCATTGACTTTCGATGGCAATATTTCTACAGCAGTCTTGAAATTATGCCCTCTAGATTCTCCCACATGTATATGTTTCAATCAGGTATTCTCTCAATCTTCTAAACTCCAGTGAGTATAGGCCCAAGCTACTCATGTGTAGTTTAAGCAAGATCTCCCTATTTTATTCCCTTTAAAATAAAGGCCAAAGGGGAGGTGATGGCCTAGTGGTGTTACCACTGAACTATAACACAGATAATGTGAATTCAACTGATTGTCAGGGAAAAACCCATTTGGTTTTCTAAAGTCCTCTGGGGAAGGAAACTGCCATCCTTACCTGATCTGGCCTGCATGTAACTCCAGACCTACAGCAATGTGGTTGACTCTTAAACTGCACTCTACGGAATAAATGCTGCCGGGCCTAACCCTCATCCCAAGAAAGAATAAAATAAATTATATTTGCCTTCCCTATTTTCTGTTACTTTTAGTGACTTGTGCAAGGGAACTTTTTGGTGTATTGTCTTACTTATCCCCACACTATATTCCATCTGTAACATTTTTGGCCACTCACCTACCTGTCTATAATCACTCTACAGGCTTTGTCATCCTCAACACTTACAGTGAGGTAATGAAATATGCTTTTGAAATGTAATCATTAAAAATTAGTCTCAACACATAAGCATGTTCCATAGGTGGACCAAAGATGATGATTTCAAATGTATGCTATGTTCACTGGCTCAGCACTATGGCTGTATTCTTCAGATGTGCAACAGATTATACTAGTCTAGCTAAGGTTTCTTGATGGCATCAGCCCCTTTACAAACAGTATCTGAGCAAAAGATTATACTGGTCTAGCTAAGGTTTCTAGATGACATCAGCCCTTTACAAATAGTATCTGAGCAAAACTGTAATACATCACAGAACAAATACTATCTGGCAGACAGGCTTGTGTGACACGGAGGTTAGTTGTGTCTGACTGGGTAGGATGGGGTTGACGTGCTATCTTTGCAGAGTAATGCAAGTGAATGATTATCAGTGTCTCAGGGAGGACTGAGCTTGTTCCAGAATGTGCAAGGTAGCTCAAAGAGGTATGTCTGGATGTACAGAGGGCAGAACACAGGCAACAACTGATACTGAGACCACGGACATTCTTTGAAATACTAATGCTCAATCTTTGTCTATATATGGTAAGAAAGGGGTATCTAAACTACGAAATCCATCAAGTATTATCCACTGGGCCCTGATATAAATGATGTGATCAGTTGTAAGTAAAACTGCCTTATTAGGCTCTGTCATAATGCACACCAAATATGGTAGCTCATAGCCGACACGGCAATCCTGTCACTCAACAATCGTGGCCGCAGGTATTAAAAGCTGCCTACAGGGGCAAAGCCTCAATTGAAAATCTCAAATCAGTGAGATAGAATACAAACCAGTTTGCAAATCAGAGAGGCATGACCAAGTCAAGATATCGCAACAGACGCAGTCGTCCACGTAAACGATATGGGAGACGGCTACGTAAAGCAAGGTGTCGAAGAAGAGGAAGGCGGGTTAGTCGTAGACCCCGCCATACTACTTACAGAAGAAGAGTAAGGAAGATTGTGCATCTAAAACGCCGCAGTAGACCAAGAGAGGAAATTGATAATTTGAAAGTAAAGAACAACAGACGTCTTAATGAATCGCTTAAGCAGCATAGATTGCCCATGAGGGTACCTGTCTGAATGCCATGTTGCTACTTAAGAAAAGATTATCACTTGATATTGAATAAAAAACAAGTACTTGAGACTTGGAAAATAATCTTACTGTGTTCACCTTGCATTTTTCTTAGAATAGTTTCAATCATGTAGCTCAGCCCCTTGTATCCTGCCCATAGTCAAGTATTGCCAAGTAGCATTCCTGATTTCTATTCATCTTAACATACACAGGGCATCACAGAAGTGACGAGCATCCCTAGTCTCTGCTTCTGAACCCACCTCCTAAGGATCTTACACTAAATGCCATCCCCTGGGATCCCGCCCTGAGTGAAGGTTATCCCCATTGACTGGGCTAAGGGCTGCTGACACCTATAGCTGTATGTGCTTAAATGCCGTGGCAATTCAGTGCCATCTTAAAGGTAAAATGTGCAAGGCAATGCAAAGCAGGGATGTGGTGAGAATTCAGGCAGGCTCAGACTGAATGAACAGTGAAGAGCCCCCAAGATGCAGTCATGATCTAGAGTTGGGCACATGTCACTGACTTGCAATGTTCTTGCTACAACATTAAAGTGAACCAAGATACAATAACTGTTGAGAATGGGGCTTGCCAAGCATCTCCGATCCTACCATCATCTTGCCATCGCCCACGTCACTCACAGCCTGATTAGATTCTGTCCATACCAAGTAGAAAAACATGAAACTTGGCATAAGTGCTCTTACTGGGGCTAGAGTCACATACAGCCCAGATCAATCCAGCCTGTTATATTCAGTGGATTGCTCTGGGCTGGATGTGACTCTAGCCCCACAACAACATAGTTAAATCTTAACTGCACTATCCCATAGCCTGACAAGTAACTCTATTGTATGTGCATCGTCTCCTAGGGTGAAGTACCCATTGGCAGTCTCACCGGTGATGTTTGTACACCAAGACTGTTTGTTGCACCTGATGGTTCTGGTGTTCCATTTCAGTGTAATTCATAGAGTAAATTCCTTACAGTATGAGAACAGACCATTTGGCCCAACACGTCCACACCGACCCTCTGAAAAGTAACCCACCCAGACCATTTCCTTACCCTATTACTCTACAATTCTCATGACTAACGCGCCTAACTTGCACATCCCTGAACATTGTGGACAATTTAGCATGGTCAATTCACCTAACCTGCACAGCTTTGGATTGTGGGAGGAAATGGAGCACCTGGAGGAAACCCACGCAGACATGGGGAGAATATGCAAACTCCATACAGTCGCCTGAGTCTGGAATCAAACACGGGTCTCTAGCGCTGAGCCATTGTGCCACCCTGAGAGAAGGAACTTTCACACCTGACATTCCTATCTCACTGCTACTGCCAGGATCACCGGTGACTCACTAGCCTCTGCAAGAAACTCCTGGCACATGGTCAATGCCTCGGCATCTGATAGAATCCCAACATTTGGATCTTAATTCCCACCAGCATGCACAAGGGAGTCCCTGGCAGTTGCCACATAGGTCCATACTTTTCTCCTGAAGGAGAGAAGCCCTAATGGCAGGTGACTGGAAATGACAAAAGAATTGCTCAGCAATTATTTCATCCCTTGTCACAGGCTGTTACGGTGTCTATTCTTAACTTACTTCCTGACAGTATTCATCTTGTGTCTTCCTTGCATGTTACTTTGCCTGCACAAAATGCAGGCCTGTCTGTATGACAAGTATGTTGAGTAGCATGAAGCAACAGTACTATGATGCAGGCAGCAGTTTATGACACACATTGTAGGGAGCCCTGTCCAGCCACCCAAACCCATGTGGCAGAAAACCTATCATACCCCGAGGAATGATCTCCATAGATTTGGTTATATCTGGTTTACTCCATCCTAATGGATTTGTGGAGGGAACATCAAAGCCATGAGCAAAGAACTACCACACAATTATCCTGTTACATTGGTTAAAGGGTTAAGTATTACTGGTGGCGGGGCCGGTGGGTTGGTGAGGGATGATTGAACACTGTACAATATGACAACTATCAGAGTATCTTGCAAAACGCTTTGTACATTCTGGTTTTGGAGTGCCCTTGTAGCAACATTTTACAATCAATCATCTTTCGGACAGAGGGAAGGCAGACGCTGGTGTAAATCCAGAGCTTTTTCTTCAGTTTTGTTCACTCATTGCTGGCTGGGCCAGCATTTATTGCCCATTCCTAAATGCCCTTGAGAAGGTGGTGGGTGGCCTTCTTTTTAGATTAGATTACTTACAGTGTGGAAACAGGCCCTTCGGCCCAACAAGTCCACACTGACCTGCCGAAGCGCAACCCACCCAGACCCATTCCCCTACATTTACCCCTGCATCTAACACTACGGGCAATTTAGCATGGCCAGTTCACCTAACCTGCATGGTTTTGGACTGTGGGAGGAAACCCAAATAGACACGGGGAGAACGTGCAAACTCCACACAGTCAGTCGCCTGAGGCGGGAATTGAACCCGGGTCTCTGGCGCTGTGAGGCAGCAGTGCTAACCACTGTGCTGCCTGTAGTTGAACCATTGCTCTCCATTTGATGCAGGTAGACCCAGAATGGTACTAGAGAGTAGCAGGATTTTGACCCAATGTCACTAAAGGAAAAGCGATACATGATGATGAGTGGCTTGGAAGGGGATTTGCAGGTTCTATATCTGCTGCACTTGTCTTTCCAGATGGAACTGGTCATGTTTGGAAGATGCTGTCCAAGGATCCATGGTGAATTTCTGCAGTGCATCCTGTAGATAATACGCACTGAGCGTTAGTGGTGGAGGGAGTAAATGTTTTTGAATGTGGTGTCAATCAATTGGGATGCTTTATCCTGGATGTGTCAAGCTTCTTGAGTGTTGTTGGAGCTGCACACATATAGGCAAGTGGAGAGTATTCCATCTCACTTCTGACTTGTGGTTTTATTGATGGTGAACAAGCTCTGAGGAGTCAGGAGGTGATTTACCGGCTGCAGGATTCCTAGCCTCTGACCTGCTTTGTATTTATATAGCTAGTCTAGTTTAGTTTCTAGTCAATGCCAAACCCCCCAGGATAGTTGATAGTAGAGGATTCAGCAATGGTAATGCCATTGAATTCCAAGAGATGGTGGTTACATTCTCTCTTTTGAAGGAAATGATCTTTGCCTGGCACTTATGTGTTGCAAATCTTACTTGACACTGTCAGCCCAAATCTCTTAATGCTGATGTTGATGTGAAGGTGATCTATTGATTAGCCCTGAGAAAAGGGTTTGTTTATTTCACTCAGTATGACTGGTTATGACTGCATGGGGTTCATGACTCTTGTAACAGCTTGCAAAGAGCTAGCTGCTGAGTAGTTAAAGGCTATAGTAACCACATCTTCTGGTACAGCAGAGTTTGTCAAGTTTTCAGGGAGATCAACTTTATGTATCACTCTTGTAAGAGTTTGAAAAAGGTGACTTGCCCCATGTATCCTTATTGTTTTTGTGTCGGGCCTTTGACTTCCTTCAGTGACTTCCTTCCAAATTAACCTAGCACCCACCATAAGGCAGTCAGATTATGGAAGTATATGTGGTAAAGAAGCAATCAAGAAACAGGAAACTTGTCTGTCAATCCAAAAGGCATACAAGATGATCTGATCCAATTACCTGAAATTAAGTGCCCTTTAATTCCTAATAGACCATTCCTAAGAGGCGTTAAGAGTTGACAGGGTGCTGTGTGAAGCTGACATGTTTGCACCGCCCAATTTGTAGGTGCTAATGCAGGTCCTACTTCTGGCTTTGTTCTGCAGATGGTTAAAAAAAAACAGCATCTGAGGGGAAAGAATTAGAATTACTCTGGATACCTCACTTCCTACAAATCATTCCTTGGTCATTGCAGGGATCACCTCAAGCTTCTGACTCATCATTCTGCTACTCCCACTAGGAAGCTCATCTTTAGTGGACGGCACAGTGGTTAGCACTGCTGCCTCACAGCACCAGAGACCCGGGTTCAATTCCCGACTCAGGCGACTGTGTGGAGTTTGCACGTTCTCCCCGTGTCTGCGTGGGTTTCCTCCCACAGTCCAAAGATGTGCAGGTCATGTGAATTGGCCATGCTAAATTGCCCGTAGCATTAGGTAAAGGGGTAAATGTAGGTGGGTTGCGCTTCGGCGGGTCGGTGTGGACTTGTTGGGCCGAAGGGCCTGTTTCCACACTGTAAGTAATCTAATCTTAATTTACTCACCCATTTTATTTGGTGTGGGCTACATCCTGTCACTTATCATCTTTGATCCATCTGTCTCCAAGTAAACCCAAGAATTCCTTTTAAAAACAGTCATCTAATATTCCAACTTCAGGATGGGGGGGGGCGAGAGTTTTGGCTGCCTGTTCTTTGTCCACACTCAGATAGCCTTGGTGAAAAAGTACACTGTGACCACCTGTCTGCTTGAGTTTTCTTGAGACCAACAGGAAATGGACTGTATGGCCAACAGAGGAAATGATACCATCAGAATTTTCCAAAGCCCTTTTTTTAATGCTTAGAATTTATTTGTTGTGCTTTTCTGAGAAGGGACATGGTTGAGACTTGGAACAATCTTTCAATTAAAAGGGGAGATCACAGTTTTTATTGAGAACTTTTTATCTTGTCGATCATCTACTCTATTTTTCTTTCATTTCTTGAACAACTGTGGTATATTTCTGTTCCATTTAATTAAATTACTTGAACCAAACTACCCCTAGCCAGTACTGGATGGAAGTGTGCTGGAGATCTGGGTTGGGATTTGTTTTTATTGCTTCTGTTAAGAGAAACCCAATTCACTCAATAATTCACAGTATTAAAATCACAAAATCTGATATTTTGCTTTGCGTCTTTCCCTAACTTCAATGGTATTAAAACAAAGACCTCATTAGTATTGTCGATTCTCCATGAATATGAGAACAACATTAAGGTTGTGAGTTGCTGCCAATGGTCTTCCTGTGACTAAACAGACAAATTCTCAACCGACAGACCTTTGAATATACAGGGCAGAATGCCTCAGGAGGTAGTCTGACTTGCTTTCTTTTCTTTCCTTCTCTGCTGCAGCTCTGCCTCATCAATAAGACTTTATGACTCAAAGCATGATGCAGCTTGATGGATAAATTGTCATCATTTTGAGCGATTATGAGTGAGCTCCTCCCAGTCATTAGCAGCACTGCTATTGTCATTCACTGAAAGTTTCAGAGCATCTTCGCATCTTCAGAGTTTTTTCTGCACTCCTGGAAGGCTGGACATTTGGTAGTTGAGAAAATAGGACGCAGTGAGATGCTTTACGATTATCTGAAGGGTGTTCAGTTTGTCAAAGTGAATTTTGCAGGGCCTTTGCCTGAAGGCTTTGGAGCCGACTCCAGAAAGCACACTAGTGTTTGTTTGACTATTTTCCCATTGAATGTGGGGGTTATAGCAGTGGTTGTCTGATGCATAGTCCAGTATAGAAGTGTGATGGCAAACTACTTTGTAAACCAGGCATTTTGTTGACACACAGAGGTTCTCATTTTCAAATGCTCAAGAACTGTGTGGAGTTTGCACATTCTCCCCGTGTCTGCATGGGTTTCCTCCGGGTGCTCCGGTTTCCTCCCACAGTCCAAAAATGTGCAGGTTAAGTGAATTGGCCAGGCTAAATTGCCCCTAGTGTTAGGTGAAGGGATAAATGTAGGGGAATGGGTCTGGTTGGGTTGCTCTTCGGAGGGTCGGTGTGGACTTGTTGGGCCGAAGGGCCTGTTTTCACACTGTAAGTAATCTAATCTAATCTAAAAGTCAAAAGGTGTGCAGGTTTGTTGCATTGGCCATGATAAATTGCCCCATAGTGTCCTGGGATGTGTGAGTTAACTAAATTAGCCATGGAAATGTGGGGTCATGGGGATCAAGTGAGGGCATAGGTTTGGATGGGATGCTCTTCAGAGTGTTGGTGGGCTGAATAGCCTCCATCTGCCCTGTAGGGATTCTATGATTCTAGGATTCCATGATTCTAGAAGGTTGAGTTGGCCCAGCTGATCTGGTGTAGTCTCTCCTCATTGATGGTGGCCTTTTAAGAGAGGGCACTCGCGGGGTATGGAAACTGCTCCCATATCTCAGAGCCTCTCCTTCAACATATATTGCAGTGAAATATTTGGCTGCCCAGATGTAGGTTGATTTGTAAGTTTTGCTTTGACAACAGGCCAAGTTACTTTTCTGCAGGCTTGTAGAGATCCTAAGAGTGACTTGTAAATCTGATGCAGCAACACAGTAGTCATCCACATTGGCCATGCATGGTCAGTTTACTCCTAGCCAAAATGAAACTAGCCAACTAGCCAACAGAATCTTTCATCAAGGTGTTACTTAATATTGGCACCAAAGGCCACTGCCCATCAAAGAGATAAATTGTAAAACAGTGGTGGCACAGTGGTTAGCACTGCTGCCTCACAGCGCCAGAGACCCGGGTTCAATTCCCGCCTCAGGCGACTGACTGTGTGGAGTTTGCACGTTCTCCCCGTGTCTGCGTGGGTTTCCTCCGGGTGCTCCGGTTTCCTCCCACAGTCCAAAGATGTGCAGGGTCAGGTGAATTGGCCATGCTAAATTGCCCATAGTGTTAGGTAAGGGGTAAATGTAGGGGTATGGGTGGGTTTCGCTTCAGCGGGTCGGTGTGGACTTGTTGGGCCGAAGGGCCTGTTTCCACACTGTAATGTAATGTAATCTAATCTAATCTAAAAACATTTGTGGGCTACAATACAACCTTGCTAAACTCTTTTCTTGGACACCAAATATTGAAGCATGATCCATAAGGCCTTGCAATTAACTGAGTCAAACACTTTGGTCAGATGGATAAGGACAATGAAGACAATGAAGTGGTCTGAACACTTCTCTTGGATTGGTTTAGCGACAAATATCACATACGATGTTCCTTTGAAAGGTCTAAAGCCGACACGGTGTCTCTGGGAGAACGTTCTCCAGGATAAGAAACTGGTGATTTTGGATAAAATGTGTCCGAATTCCCTGCCAAAGACAAGAGGGGCAAGCACCTCAGTAACGTCCACAGCATGGTTTATCTGCCTTCCTGAAAATAGATATAACTATCGCATCACTGAAGGAAGGGGAGTATAGGCATCTTGATGTGAGCAAAAGACCACCAGACTTAAATATCTCAGGTAGAACCATTCAAGTTGGCCTTGGTTTGTTTTCATCTTTGTGATTGCTTGTTGCCATTCTCCTAATGGTATTGGTTCACCATGAACTATTCATAGGGTGCTGCGGGATAGCCTGGAGAGTATGAACTGCAACTGTGTATTCACACTTGACGGGTCACTGGAAGTCTTTTGTTCAGTGTTCACTGCATCGTCGTCTTTAAGAGATACCATCCTGTGTATGAAGAAAGAGGCTTTTGCACCTAACCTCTAACTTTCAAAAGAAAAGCTTTGTATATAGTGATAGTGTTAGCTCTATCTCAGGCTATTTCTTCCTATTGCTTGCCCTTCAATGTTCAGATTTGTTCTTAGGTGTTAACTTTAGGCTGTTGGTATGCTGCCTTGACTTGTGACCTTGGATTGTTCTGCCAGGCAAGAAGACTTACATTTTTTTTTGTTCAGGAAGTCCACATGGAGCTCTGTTTTCATTGAAGTGATCCATATGATGAGGGGGCCCACAATGATGGTCTGTACATGGGAATAAGGCTATATTTTGTTCCACTGTGCTGGAATTGAGTTGGATATGTGAAATTGATTGGTTGTGAATTGTAACTGGAACTCATATCTTTGGTCAAGCTGTTTTAGAGTTGGGTCACAGATCTTCATCCCTTGGATTTTTGGACCATGTGATGGCTTGGTGTACAGTTAATGTTCATCAATTACTCATCAAACCTATTTCCCCGTGTTGATTTTTACCACCTGGATCTTTGGTGACATAATCATGCAAATTCTATGATTTAGGATGCTTCCATATGGTTTTCTATTTGATCTTCAGAGGAAAAAGGATGTTTGTTATAATGAGGCTAGTCAGTAGATAGAAATTATTGACAGTGCAAAGTGGCATTAGATGATGTGCACTTTAAACTTTAGATTAGATTCCCTACAGTGTGGAAACAAGCCCTTCGGTCCAACAAGTCCAAACCGACCCTCTGAAGAGTAACCCACCCAGACCCATTTCCCTCTGACGAATGTACCTAACACAGCCAATTCACCTGACCTGCACATCTTTGGATTGTGGGAGGAAACCGGAGCACCCAGAGGAAATCCACACACACGAGGAAAATGTGCAAACTCCACAAGGCTGGAATTGAACCTGGGACCCTGGTGCTGTGAGGCAGCAGTTTTTTATGCTTTTCATATTGAGATTCTAACAGACATTTTTTTGGGAATGTTTTTGTTTTTCGATCAGGTCCGATGCACATGTCAGCTGTTTTGAAGTTTTTTTTACATTTAATTCACAAACATTAATCATATAATTTTCCAAAGTGCAAAGGGATACATTTGGGGGCAAGAATGAGGAAAGTCAATACAAAATAAGGGATTTATTTATAAAAGGGAATATAGAAGCAGAGGGATCCTAGGCTAGACATACACCCATTATTTAAGCTTGCAGGGTAAGCTGAGTGGGTAGTAAAGCTTGAGGGATCTTGTGTTTTATGAGGAATACAATATATAAGCAATGAAATGTTATTTGAACTTTATACAACACCTCAAGTGCTTGACATCAACTGTGGCACTGTGTCCAAATCTGACCACTGCACTGTGGGAAGGCATTAGACAGGGTGCAGGTCAGATTTATGGAAATAGTTCCAATGATGATAAAGTTCAGTGAGAGGGATTGCAGAAGCTGGGGTTGTTCTCTTGAGGGAAAAGGGGATTTGGTAGAGATTTTGAAAATCATAAGAGATCTCAATAAAGTAGATACACTGCCCACTGGTGGAAAGATCAAAGAGTGTGGTGCTGGAAAAGCACAGCCGGTCAGGTAGCATCTGAGGAGCAGGAGAATCGACATTTCAAGCATAAGCCTTTCCTGATGAAGGGATTATGCTTAAAACGTTGATTCTCCTGCCCCTCAGATGCTGCCTGTCCTGCTGTGCTTTTTCAGCACCACACTCTTTGATCTCCAGCATCTGCAGTCCACACTCTCTCCACTGGTGATAGGGTCAAGAACTACAAGACACCGAAGGTAAGTGATAAAAGAACAAACCAAAGGCAATGTATAGAAAGTCTTCTTTCTGTTACATAATGTGTGGTTTGGATTTAGAATGTGCTGCCTGAGAAAATCCATATCACTATTAACATCTGAAAGCACTGCCACAATATCATGACCAATTAATTGTTCCTAAAGGTCAAGGGAAGTGTTAATCTACCCAATAAAAGATTTGAAAACCTCAAATAAATCTTTTGGAAGAATTCCAGCCAGTTTTAAAAGCAATATTTGTATCTTCTACCATTTCCTTGAGCCATCTAAATTAACTCTGGGACAGCTCTGGTGGCTCAGTGGTTAGCACTGCTGCCTCACAGCACCCTGGACCCACGTTCAATTCCAACCTGGGGCACCCGTCTGTGTGGAGTTTGCACATTTTCTCTGTGTCTGCATGGGTATTCTGCTTTCCTCCCACAATCCAAAGATGTGCAGGTTAGGTGAATTGGTTTTGCTAAATTGCCTATAGTGTTCAGGGATGATGTGTAGTTTAGGTGCATTAATCAAGGTTAAGCCTAGGATAATAGGGGACGGGAATGGGTCTGGATGGGTTACTCTTCGGAGGGTTGGTGTGAACTTGTTGGATCAAAGGCCTGTTTCCACACTGGAGGGATTCTATTAAAAAAAAACCATAGAAACAAAATCAGAATGTGCAAAATCCAAACACTGCAAGAACAGAGAAATGGAAGGACAGTTCACCCCAATGGTCATTAAACTATTAGGACCAGGTAGGGTTGTAATCTGCACTCAATAACACCTTATAAGGTCATGATACCCATAGTTTATCATGCAAAATATCAGTACCTTAAAAGGTAGTGCAATGTCATAAAAGAAATTTCAAGTTACATTGTTCCACAACACATTGTAAGCAATATAAGTAACAGACTGACAACTAGTCAGTTGAAATAAGTAATCTGTTGATAAAGCAGAGGTGAAAAAGAAAGCCATGGTTAAGTCAAGATACCGTCAGAGGCAGAATCGTGCCCGCAAACGGTATGCTAAATCAAGGCGAACGAGAAAGCCAAAGAACAGGAGGAGATCAAGACCACCACGTAGAATTCGGTATGCACCCAGCAAAAGGCAGCCAAAGGTTATGAAGCTGAAGTTAGATAATGAAGTGGATAATACTTTAAAAGCCAAAAACAAGAGTCTTAATGAAACATTGAAGAACCGACTATTGTTGAGGAAGCATGTGTGATTGGTAACTTGCACCAAAGAAGATTATTGATTTGAATACGAATAAAATAAACAAGTACCAGAGACTTGCAAACTAATCTAATTCCAATGTGTACTTCTCATTTTTTCCCCTTTATGTAGCCTCCGCGGGTATGTAGACAACAGTTATTACTTTGGACAGGAGAGAACAGAAGTAGGGTAAGCGTAGTTGGACAAGGCAATTCTGACCACTGGGTCCCATTGTCCACTTACCTCAACAATACCATGAGATCATAAATATGAGGTCAGAGGAGAGGGAGGCAGTGATGGGATGATCTTATCACTGAAAGAGATATGGAAGGTTGAAATGGGACAACACGGACACACTTGAAGCTAACATAAGGAATGGTGAGGGGGAAGTTGGACACGATCAGCTCAGAGGAATGAGGGGATGAAGGTGTCAGTACAGGGTTAGAGGAAAAGCTGGGGATAATCTTTGTGCATTCTAGGACAATTCTGGAAGTGAAGGTGGGATATTTGAATGTGCAGCAGGAGGGGAATATTAAGAACGTGCAGCAGGAGAGAAAAAGTTGGAGAATTGAGGAGCCACAGATTTGTCAATTCAAAACATTTTCTAAAGCATGCATTCTGTTTGGTAAAAGGAATGCTTGCTATAGAAAATGTTTTGTAAAGCAGTGATCTCACACCATAGGAAATACATCATAACATCTATATTCAACAATACCTTAAAAGGCAAGAAAATGTCCCAAAATCATTGTGTGCATCACCTATGTAATACATGCTTCAAATATTTATAAATGAATCGTCATCATTTTTAAACAGGGTTTGAACACAAAAGGAAGCATGACTAAGTCAAAAACCTACACAACCTATAGTAGCTGTCGTCAGTGGCACAATAAACGCGGAAAGAAAGGAAAAGCCAACAAACACGTGTCCCCGAAAAATGTCCAACGTAGATCTCTAACAAAGGTGAAGCCTCACAAAAAGCACAAGAAGAAAGGATGGAAATAGACAACTGCCAATCACTAGGCTCCAGAAAGATTTTATGTGACACCAGGATCACAGAATTAATGAACTGCGTAAATAACATCTTACTACCATGAAGAAATCTCTGAATGCTATGGGATTGTTTGTTACCTTATGAATACTACTGTTAATTTATTGTGAATTAAAATAATTAATGCTGGAGACTTGAGAACAAAATGTTTTGCACTGCATTTCTCTTCCTTTGTATGCAGATTGGGGCTGTGACAACAAACTATGATTTACTTACTAAATTTACAGAAAAAGACTTCCTGTAATCATCTGTTACTAACTGTTCCAGAGAACAATTAAGTCGAACATCAGCATGGAAAATCTCTTCAGTCATAATTAGTGAGCATTGAATAATCAAGAGCAAATAGTGTGGAGCTTTCAAAGGCAGGTCTCATTTGACAAGTTGATTGCAGTTTCTTTGCATTAGTGACTGATTGTATTGATAGAGGGAATACAGGAATTGTGGAGGACAAGATTTACAGAAGGCATTTAACAAAGTCACTTACAGGAAACTAGAAACATAAAACAGGAGGAGACCATTTTAATTGTATCTATTTAATTAAACTATAGATGTCATTTATCAGTTCTTATACTCGATACAATTGTTGTTGTTCAATATTCTATGCTTTTAAAAAATCTAACAAATTTAATGTTAAAATTGACAATTGAACCAACATCAATTACTATTTTTAGAAATGTATTCAAAATTTCCTCTACCTTTTGTATCGAAGTGTTTCCTGATTTCACTCCTGAAAGGTCTAATTTTCTGTGACTGCTTGACTCCACAAAAAATAATTCCTCTCTGACTATCCTATTCGCTCTTCGTATCTCAACACCTTTATAAATTTCAGGGAGTACAAACTACATTTGTTTAGTCTTTTTACAGCATTTAACCCTCTGAGTCCAGGTGTTATCCTGCTAAATCTATGTTACACACGGTCCCAAGGCCTATGCATGCTACCTGAGGTGTGGTGCTGAGCGATGTGATCTAATAATACCAGTGTAAATGCCTGCTCACCTGGGTTTCAGGAATGGAAGTTATGTAACTAACTAAAGGGTTTGGACCCAAGAGTACAGGTTAGGGAATGCTGGATAACTAAAGAAATTGAGGGTGTGGTTAAGAAAAAGAAGGAAACACATGTCAGGTATAGACAGAGTGAATCCTTAGAAGAGTATATAGAAAGTAGGAGTATACTTTAAAGGGAAATCAGGAAGGCAAAAAGGGGACATGAGATAGCTTTAGCAAATAGAGTTAAGGAGAATCCAAAGGGTTTTTACAAATATATTATGGACAAAAGGGTAACTTGGGAGAGAATATGGCTCCTCAAAGATCAGCAAGGTGGCCTTTGAGTGGAGCTCCAGAAAATGGGGGAGATACTAAACGAGTACTTTGCAACAGTATTTACTGTGGAAAAGGACATGGAAAAAAAATGTAGGGAAATAGATGGTGACATCTTGAAAAATGTCCATATTACAGAGGAGGAAGTGCTGGATGTCTTGAAATGCATAAAAGTGGATAAATTCCCAGGACCGGATCAGGTGTACCCTAGAACTCTGTGGGAAGCTAGGGAAGTGATTGTTGGGCCTCTTACTGAGATATTTGTATCATCGATAGTCACAGGTGAGGTGCTGGAAGACTGCAGGTTGGCTAACATGGTGCCACTGTTTATGAAAGGTAGTAAGGACAAGCCAGGGAACTAGAGACCAGAGAGCCAGATGTCGGTGGTGAGCAAGTTGTTGGAGGGAATCCTGAGGACAGGATGTACATGTATTTGGAAAAGCAAGGACTGATTAGGGATAGTCAACATGGCTTTATGCGTGGGAAATCATGTCTCACAAACTTGATTGAGTTTTTTTAAGAAGTAACAAAGAGGATTGATGAGGGCAGAGCAGTAGATGTAATCTATATGGACTTCAGTAAGGCGTTCGACAAGGTTCCCCATGGGAGACTGGTGAGTAAGATTAGATCTAGTGGAACACAGGGAGAAATCGTGCATTTGGATACAGACCTGGCACAGAGGGTGGTAGTGGCAGGATGTTTTCAGACTGGAGGCCTGTGACCAGTGAAGTACCACAAGGATCGGTGTTGGGTCCACTACTTTTCATCATTTATATAAATGATTTGGACGTGAGCATAAGAGGTATACTTAGTAAGTTTGTTGATGACACCAAAATTGGAGCTGCAGTGGACAGCAAAGAAGGTTACCTCAGATTACAATGGGATCTTGATCAGATGGGCCAATGGGCTGAGAAGTGGCAGATGGAGTTTAATTTAGATAAATGTGAGGTGCTGCATTTTGGGAAAGCAGAGCTTAGCAGGACTTACACACTTAATGGTAAGTTCTTAGGGTGTTTTGCTGAACAAAGAGACTTTGGAGGGCAGGTTCATAGCTCCTTGAAAGTGGAGTCGCAGGTAGATAGGATAGTGAAGAAGCTATTCAGTATGCTTTTCTTTATTGGTCAGAGTATTGAGTACAGGAGTTGGGAGGTCATGTTGCGGCTGTACAGGACATTGGTTAGGCACTGTTGGAATATTGTGAGCAATTCTGGTCTCCTTCCTATCGGAAAGACGTTGTGAAACTTAAAAGGGTTCACAAAAGATTTACAAGGATGTTGCCAGGGTTGGAGGATCTGAGCTACAGGGAAAGGTTGAATAGGCTGGGACTGTTTTCCCTGGAACGTTGGAGGCTGAGGGGTGACCTTTCAGCTCACAGAGGTTTATAAAATCATGAGGGGCATGGATAGGATAAATAGACAAAGTCTTTTCCCTGGGAAGGGGGAGTCCAGAACAAGAGGGCATAGGTTTAGGGTAAGAGGGGAAAGATATAAAAGAGACCTAAGAGGCAACTTTTTCACTCAGACGGTGGTATGGAATGAGCTGCCAGAGGAAGTGGTGGTGGCTAGTACAATTGCAACATTTCGGAGGCATTTGGATGGGTATATGAATAGGAAGGGTTTGGAGGGATATGGACTGGGAGCTGGCAGGTGGGACTAGATTGGGTTGGGATATCTGGTCGGCATGGACAGGTTGGACCGAAGGCTCTGTTTCCATGCTGTACATCTCTATGACTCTATGAATAAGAAAGGTTTGGAGGGATATGGGCCAGGCTCTGGCAGGTGGGACTAGATTGGGTTTGGAAAGGGCCTGTTTCCATGCTGCATAACTCTATGACTCTATGACTTAAGTCTCATGAAACAAAAATTAATGACTGGAAAGTCTCAGCAGGTCTGGCTGCATCTGTGAGAGAAATCAGAGTTAACGTTTCAGGCCCAGAACTGATGGCAGCTAGAAAAAGCATGGCTTTTATCCAGAAGATGGGGTGAGAGAGGGGGGTAAAGAGTAAATGATAGAGCCCAGAGAGAAATAGCTGCTATTGGGCACTATTGGCAGCTGACAATGGATAATGTGTGGTAGCAGCCCGTGTTATGGCAAGGCCTGGTGTGTGGGATTGGGGGAAAGATGATCAAGCCCAAAAATTGTTGAACTCATTAAGTCCAGAAGGCTTCAGGGCTCCTGAGCAGAATATGAGGAATTGTTCTTCCAGCTTGTGCTGAGCTTTGCTGGAATGTAGGTCTGTCGAAGTGGAAAGCAACTGGAAGCTCAGGGTCTTTGTTTTGTGAACATAAGTGCTTTCTTTCCCCAGTATAGAGGAGACCACATTGTGAGCAGCTAATACAATACACTAGATTGTGTGAAGTGCAGGTAAAGTGCTACTTCACCTTGAAAGTGTATTTGGACCCTTGGACACTAAGGAGGGAGGAAATACATTTTCTGGAAATGCAGGGGAAGGTTCCTTGAGCCTGTGGGGATGTGTTGTGAGAGAAGGTGGAATGGACCTAGGTCTTCCAGAAGTAATGACCCCTGTGGAAGGCAGACAAGGGAGAGGTGGGGAATGAGTGTCTGTTGGTGACATATCGCTGCAGACCATAAGACAAAGGAGCATAAGTTAGGACATTCATCCTATCGAGTCTGCTCCGCCATTCAACCATGGCTGAATGAGTTTCTCATCCCCATTCTTCCACCTTCTCCCTGTAACCCTTGATCCCCTTGAGAATCAAGAACCTATTTATCCCAGTCTTAAATATACTCAATGACCTGGCCTCCACAGCCTTCTGTGCCAGTGAATTCTACAGATTCACCACTCTCGGTACAGTGGCTCAGTGGTTATCACTGCAGCCTCACAGCGCCAGGGACCTGGCTTCGATTCCAGCCTCGGGGTGACTGTCTGTGTGGAGTTTGCACATTCTCCCCGTGTCTGCGCGGGTTTCCTCCGGCTGTTCTGGTTTCCTCCCACAATTCAAAGATGTGCGTCAGGTGAATTGGTCATGCTAAAGAGGTGAGGCCATACTGAATTTGGTTCTGGGTAACGAACCAGGCCAGGTGTTAGAATTGGAGATAGGTGAGCACTTTGGGGACAGTGACCACAATTCGGTGACCTTTACTCTAGTGATGGAGAGGGATAAGTGTGCACTGAAGGGCAAGAGTTATAGTTGGGGGCAGGGAAATTATGATGCGGTGAGGCACGACTTAGGATGCAGGGCTTGGAAAAGTAGACTTCAAGGCATGGGCACAATTGATATGTGGAGATTGTTCAAGGAGCAACTATTGAGTGTCATTGATAAGTATGTACCTGTCAGGCAGGGAGGAAAGGGTCGTGTGAGGGAGCCGTGGTTTAATAAGGAATTGGGATCCCTTGTTAAATGGAAGAAGGTGGCTTATGTAAAGATGAGGCGTGAAGGTTCAATTGGGGCGATTGAGAGTTATAGGGTAGCCAGGAAGGATCTGAAGAGAGAGCTAAGAGCAGCTCCTTAGTTAGTAGGATTAGAGAAAACCCTAAGGCTTACTATAGGTATGACAGGAATAAAAGAATAACTAGGGTAGGAATAGGTCCAGTTAAGGATAGTAGTGGGAAGTTGCGTGTGGAGGCTGAAGAGATTGGGGAGACACTGAATGAATACTTTTCGTCAGTAACAGGACATTGTTACCGATGTGAATACTGAGTCACAATTAATTAGAATGGACGGCTTTGAGGTATGTAGGGAAGAGGTGTTGGAAATTCTGGAAAGGGTGAAAATAGATAAGTCACCTGGGCCTGATGGCAATTATCCTAGGATTCTCTGGGAAGCAAGGGAAGAGATTGCAGAGCCATTGGCCTTGATTTTTATATCCTCGTTGTCTACAGGA
>NC_057713.1:19598434-19609683 GCF_004010195.1 Chiloscyllium plagiosum
ACCAGTGTCTTATACAACTGCAACATGACCTCAGTACTCCGGAACTCCATTCCTCTACCAATAAAAGCCAGTACGCCATATGCCTTCTTCACCGCACTATTTACCTGGGTGGCAACTTTCAAAGATCTGTGTACAAGTGTGAAGTAATACATTTGGGGAGGTCAGACAATAAAAGCGAATGCCCAATCAATAGGAATATACTGAGAGGGGTAGATGGAGTGAGAGATCTTGGTGTGCAAGTGCACAGGTCCCTAAAGGGAACAGTACAGGTAGATAAGGTTGCAAAGATTACATTTGGAATGCTGTCCTTCATTGGCATAGGTATAGAATGCAAAAGTAGGGATGAGATGATGAAACTATATAAGATACTTATGAGTCCGTATAAGACCTCAACTTGAGTATTGTGTGCAGTTTTGTTGACCACATTACAGGAAGGACATAATTGCTCTGGAGAGAGTGCAGAGAGATTTACTACAGTATTGCCAAGGCTGGAGAATTGTAGCTATGAGGAGATTGGAGTGGTTGGAGTTGTTTTGGAGTTGGAGTGGGGGATTCATTGATGGTACACCATTGAATGCCAAGGGGCAGTGGTTAGATTGTGACTTATTGGTGATGGTCATAGTCTGATATTTGTGTGGCATGAATGTTACTTGCCCCTTATCAGACCAAGGAGGAGAAAGTGAGGACTGCAGATGCTGGAGATCAGAGCTGAAAAATGTGTTGCTGGAAAAGCATAGCAGGTCAGGCAGCATCAAAGGAGCAGAAGAATTCTTCTTCAAGAGCTTATGCCCGAAGCGTCGATTCTCCTGCTCCTTTGATGCTGCCTGACCTGCTATGCTTTTCCAGCAACACATTTTTCAGCTCTGATCTCCAGCATCTGCAGTCCTCACTTTCTCCTCCTTGGTCTGATAAGGGGCAAGTAACATTCATGCCACACAAATATCAGACTATGACCATCACCAATAAGTCACAATCTAACCACTGCCCCTTGGCATTCAATGGTGTACCATCAATGAATCCCCCACTCCAACTCCAAAACAACTCCAACCACTCCAATCTCCTCATAGCTACAATTCTCCAGCCTTGGCAATACTGTAGTAAATCTCTCTGCACTCTCTCCAGAGCAATTATGTCCTTCCTGTAATGTGGTCAACAAAACTGCACACAATACTCAAGTTGAGGTCTTATACGGACTCATAAGTATCTTATATAGTTTCATCATCTCATCCCTACTTTTGCATTCTATACCTATGCCAATGAAGGACAGCATTCCAAATGCAATCTTTGCAACCTTATCTACCTGTACTGTTCCCTTTAGGGACCTGTGCACTTGCACACCAAGATCTCTCACTCCATCTACCCCTCTCAGTATATTCCTATTGATTGGGCATTCGCTTTTATTGTCTGACCTCCCCAAATGTATTACTTCACACTTGTACACAGATCTTTGAAAGTTGCCACCCAGGTAAATAGTGCGGTGAGGAAGGCATATGGCGTACTGGCTTTTATTGGTAGAGGAATTGAGTTCTGGAGTACTGAGGTCATGTTGCAGTTGTATAAGATTCTGGTGCGGCCGCATCTGGAGTATTGTGTGCAGTTTTGGTTGCCATACTATAGGAAGGATGTGGAGGCACTGGAGCGGGTGCAGAGGAGGTTTACCAGGATGTTGCTTGGTATGGTAGAAAGATCGTATGAGGAAAGGTTGAGGCACTTGGGGTTGTTTTCATTGGAGAAAGGAAGGTTTAGGGGTGACTTGATAGAGGTGTATAAGATGATTAGGGGTTTAGATAGGGTCGACAGTGAGAATCTTTTTCCACGTATGGAGTCAGCTATTATGAGGGGGCATAGCTTTAAATTAAGGGGTGGTAGGTATAGGACAGATGTTAGGGGTAGATTCTTTACTCAGCGAGTCGTGAGTTCATGGAATGCCCTGCCAGTAGCAGTGGTGGACTTTCCCTCTTTATGGGCATTTAAACGGGCATTGGATAGGCATATGGAGGATAGTGGGCTAGTGTAGGTTAGATGGGCTTGGATCGGTGTAACATCGAGGGCCAAAGGGCCTGTACTGCGCTATATTTTTCTATGTTCAATGTTCTATGTTCTAAAGTGCCCAAAGTGTTAGGTGCAAATAGTTAGAGGAGGATGGATCTGGGTGGGTTGCTCTTCGGAGGGATGTGTGGACTTGTTGGGCCGAAGGGCCTGTTTCCACACTGTAGGGAATCAAATCTAATCTCTGGCTAAAGAAGTTTCTCCTTATCTCCATTCTTAAAGGCCTTCCCTTTACTCTAAGGCTGTGCCCTGAGGTCATCATCTTTCCTACAAGGGAATCACCTTCCCAACATTCACTCTGTCCAGGCCATTCAATATTCTGTAAGTTTCAATTAAACTTCCCCCTTATCCTTCTAAACTCCATTGAGTAGACACCCAGAGTCCTCACATGTTAAGCTTTTCTTACCTGGGATCATTCCTCCTGAATCTTCTCTGAACACGCTCCATGGCAAGCACATTCTTTCTGAGATATTAGGCCAAATTCTGCACACAATACTGCAAATATGACCTAACCAAAGCCTTACAGAGTCTCAGAACTACATCCCTGCTTTTATATTCAAGTCCTCTCAAAATAAATGCCAACATTGCATTTGCTTTCCTAACTACTCACTCAACCTGCAAGTTTACCTTGAAAGAATCCTGGACGAGAACTCCCAAATTTCAGACTTCTGAATTTTCTCCCCATTCAGAAAATAGTCCATGCCTCTATTCTTCTTACCAAAGTTCATGACCTCATTGTACTCCATCTGCCACTTTTTTGCCCACTCTCCCAGCCTTTCCAATCCTTCCGTCTCCTCAGTGGAGGTGGCTGTAATGGCAGTTAATGATCCCCTGGGGGTGGGGGCTATTGCTGTTGTAAGAGGAAAGAGAGGGGGTGAGGGCTAAAATGCAGGAGATGGGTCTGACCCAGCTGACAGCCCTGTCAACCACAGCCCTGGGAATCCTCGGTTGAGGAAGAAAGTGGACATTTTGGTGGCTCCCTTGTCAAAATTGGCATCATCAGAACAGATGTGACAGAGGCAAAGGAACTAGGAGAATGAAATAAAGTCTTTACAAGAGGCAGAGTGTGAGGATGTTAGTCAAAGTAGCTGTGGGAGGTCGTGGGTTTGTACTGGCAATTGGTGGACAGCCGATCCCCAGAAATGAAAACAGAGATGTCATGGGAGGGAAGAGAGGAGTCAGAGATGGATCAGGTGAAGGTGAAAGCGGGGTCGAAATTGGAAGTGAAATTGATAAACCTTTCCAATTCTGGACGAGAGCGGAAGCAGCACTGATGACGTTATCGAAATATCAGAGAATGAGTTGTGGGGAGGGACTGGAGTTGGACTGGAACAAGGAATATTCTATGTACCCCACAAAGTGACAGGCATAACTGGGGCCCATGTGAGTATGCACGGCCACCCTTCTGACCTGAAGAACGCGAGAGGAGGTTCAAAGTGAGGATGGGGTCAGCCAGGCGGAGGAAGCTGGT
Organism: Chiloscyllium plagiosum; assembly: GCF_004010195.1. Classification (NCBI taxonomy): domain Eukaryota; kingdom Metazoa; phylum Chordata; class Chondrichthyes; order Orectolobiformes; family Hemiscylliidae; genus Chiloscyllium; species Chiloscyllium plagiosum. Next base: position 19,601,955 of record NC_057713.1, read on the forward strand.
GGTGGATGGAGCCTGTACAGGCCTTTGTTCCAGGAAGAAGTGGAGAGCCCTGAGATCCTGATTGGGGAATGGACATGTAAAAGGGTTTACACATCCATGGCAGCTGGAGCCCACAAACTGGAAATTCTGAAACTGAAAGTGTCAGAGGGATCGTGGATGTAAATGGGAAGGGACTGGACAAGGGGAGAAAAACCTGAGGTGAGTTAGGAAGAACTGAGTTCTGTGGGGCAGGAGTAGGCAGAAACAATGGATCTGCCCAGGAAGTCTTGTTGTGGCTTTTGGGAAGGAGGTGGAAGTGAGCTGTTACAGGTTGGGAGAGTGTGAGCTTGGTGTCAGTTAGGGGAGATCGTTAGATGAATTAAATTTAGTGACCATTTTGAAGGAGGAGTGGGCCAGACTGACCCTGAGGGAAAATGGTCCTTGTAGAAGGATTCCTCCTCCTATCTCTCCCTGGAATGTGACCCTACCATCAGGCCATTGTGTCCACAGTGTGCACTAAACTCATTCTTTCTGCCTGTTTCTGTTCCACTCATCTCTCCCTACCTTGACTCGATTCTGTTCTCCCCTTGACCAGTCCCTTCCTACTTACATCCGCAATTCCTCTGACACTTTACTTCAGTTTCAGTTCACAGGCTCCATCACCACTCTCCTCCATCTGGCTGAGCTCACCTTTATCCTGAATAATTTCTCTTTTAACCTTCTTCAGTCCAAAGGAGTGACCATGGATACCCACATAGGTCTCAATAATGCCTGTCTCTTTGTGGGTCCTGGGAGATCAGAGAAGGTACCCTTCTACAAGGACCATTCCCTCTGGGACAGTCTAGTCCACTCCTCCTTCAAAATGGTCACTAAATTTAATTCATCTGACGATCTCCCCCCAATGACTCCAAGCTCACACTCTCCCAACCTGTACAGCTCACTTCCACCTCCTTCCCTAAATTCACAACAGGACTCCCTACGCAGATCCATTGTTTCTGCCTACTCCTGTCCCACAGAACTCAGTTCTTCCTACCTCAACTCAGGTTTTTCTCCCCTTGTTGACAGGACCCTCATCCAGGTCTGATCTGTCTCCCGCAATTTGGTCCTCACTTTCTCTCTTCCCTCCCACTAGATAGGTATGTTCCCCCTTGTCCTCACCTATCATCCCACCCACACCCACATCCTGAGGATTATTAGCTGCCATTTCTGCCACCACCAGACACATATTCTCCTCCCCTCCCTTGTCCACAAGGACCGTTCCCTCCAGAACACCCTAGACCATTCTTCCTTCACTCCCAACAACTCACAGGACCCCATGGCATCTTTCCCTGTAACTGCAAAAGGTGTAACACCTGCTAGTTTACTTTTTCCCTCCTCAGTATCCAAGGGCCCAAATGTACCTTCCAGGCGAAGCAGTGCTTTACCTGCACTTCATTCAATCTAGTCTACTACATTCACGGCTCACAATGTGGTCTTTTATATATTGGAGAAATAAAGTCCAGATCGCGCGACAGCTTTGCAGAACACGTGTTCCATGGCCAACATCTCTGACTCAGGCTTGCTGCAGTACTCCAGTGAAGCTCAGCACAAGCTGGAAGAACAACACCTCATTTTCCACTTGGGGACCCTGCAGCTTTCTGGATGTAATATTGAGTTCAACACCTCTAGGGCTTGAGCATCTTTGCCCCAGCCCCACATACCAGGCTGTTTCAGATAAAGGCTAATATATTCCAACAAAGCTGAAAGGACATGGAGATAACCTATGTCCTCCATCTGTTGTGATAATGATAGGTTATAGGAAGCATTAATAATGCTTTAATGAGAGCACATGGGGTTATGCCATCTAGCAACTATTGAAATTATTAGAATAGGTATGAACCACTAACTTCATCAACAAGAACATTATCATCAAGCTAGTGGACACACACTTCACCAAAAACAAAACCTACAGACAAACCAACGGAACACCGATGGGGTCTCCGATATCAGGGCTCTTAGCAGAGGCAGTAATGCAGAGACTTGAATAAACAGCTCTGCCAATCATCCAACCCAAACTCTGTGTCCGCTACATGGATGACATCTTTGTCATCACTAAACGAAACAAATTAGGGGAAACCTTCAAGACCCTCAATAATACCCTTACTGGCATAAAATTCACTAAAGAGGAGCAAAACAACAACAAACTGCCATTCCTAGATGTTGCAGTAGAGCGAACAGCCAATGGGGAACTTCAAACCAGCGACTTCAGGAAAACAACACATACAGACCAAATATTGAACTACAGAAGCAATCATCCCAACATTCACAAACGGAGCTGCATCAGAACATTACTTCAATGAGCCAACACATACTGCAGCACAAGGAACTACGCAGAGCAGAGGAAAATCACCTATACCGTGTATTCAAAAAGAATGGGTACCCAGTGAACACAGTCCGCCGATTTCTCAGCAATAAACCCAAACAAGCAGACAAAACACGTCCAGAAACCTTAGACACTCTCCCCTATGTCAAAGACATCTCGGAAATGACTATCAGACTACTCAGATCCCTTGGTATCATGGTAACCCACAAACCCAACACACTAAAACAGCAACGAATGAACTTGAAAGACCCTATACAGACAAGCAAAACTAATGCCATTTACAAAATACCATGCAAGGACTGTAACAAACACTACCTTGGACAAACTGGCAGAAAACTAGCCACCAGGATACATGAACACCAACTAGCCACAAAAAGACATGACCCCCCTCTCACTAGTATCCTCACATACGGATGAGGAAGGACACCACTTTGACTGGGACAACACATCCATCCTTGGACAAGCCAAACAAAGACACGCACAAGAATTCCTAGAAGCATGGCATTCCAACTGGAACTCTATCAACAAACACATTGACTTGGACCCCATCTACAACCCCCTGAAAAAAAAGAACAGGAAATGACTTCACCACAGGAAATGACATCACCAACCCAAACATATAAATAGAAAGCAGGAATTTTCAGTAGTGCTTTGCCTGAGGCCCACTGAAGATGTTACCTAGTAGGGTGACAATGTGTCTGGATATGAACCTTCAAGCTCAGCGAGCAAACCTACATCCAAAAGGATTGATGTAAGTTGTGTGTGAAATATATATGGATGCATATAATTTATTTCAGAGCTTGGATTTTGAAATAATGGCATGTGGGCATTAACCTTTAAGTCGAGATAGTTTAATATTAAAACTTGTCAGTATATTGGGAGCCGTGGTGTTTTTGAAACCTGTACAAGATACAGACTTCTTGGAGTGATAATGGAATTAATTTGCATTTGGAGTGCAGTGTGTGAAGACAGAGTAAACAATGAGATACATTAGCTTGCTTTCAGTTTAACAGGATCACAAATGATCTTTTTGCCTCCAGAAAAGTAAAAAGCCAGACCTTGGGAAAGTTTTATCATCAGTTCTCAGAAGTCCTGCCTAAAATTGGTTTGGAAACAATTTCTCCCTATGGACTTTTGTTGAATTTAAATCTCACAAAATACAATGGTGGGATTAAAATTCATGTGCCTGAATATTAGTGTTTAGGATTCTGGATTACTAGTCCTTGTGAATTTACCCCACTCACCACCTTCTGCTGTTGTGTGTGTATATAGGAACAACAAAGGATTCCTTAAACCCTCCTGAATGTCTGATTAATGATTTTCTAAAGGTCTTAATGCTACTTTGACATCTGGATAGCACATCTGTCTAACTCCTGCTGGAGAGTAAGTCAAAGTCCTGATCATTTTCAGTTCCCGCAGGAGGAAGCTACAGGATTTCCAAGTTTGACATTATTTTTTAAAACTGCTGTTTATCCCTCCTATGACTTTCTTTACCTGAAAACTCATTACCGAGTCTTTAGAAACAGAAATGTTGTAAACAGCTAGAAAATCCGAAGCAGCTCAAATGCATAATCACTTCCCTGCATTCAGCGTACTGTGTTCCCAATGCTGTGTTCTACATGCGGCAATAAGAAATATTGAGTCACCACTGACTTGAATTGACTGAGCTGTTTCCCTGCTGCAAATTTCCCCAATCCAAAGATGTGCAGGTCAGGTGAATTGGCCATGCTAAATTGTCCATAGTTGTTAGGTGCATTAGTCAGAGGGAGGTGGGTTACTCTTCAGAGGGTCGGTGTGGACTTGTTGGGCTGAAGGGCTTGTTTCCACACTGTAAGGAATCTAATCATCAATGCTACCTCTTGGCTTGTGCTCTTTTCCTCAGTCGAAAACCCTGCTGGACAAGCAGAGAGATGCCTGGATTGAAATAAAACAAAGAACTACAGATACAGAAGATTTGAAACAAAAACAAACTGCTGGAAAAACTCAGCAGGTGTGGAGAGAAACCAGAGTTAACATCTCCAGAATTTAAAAGGTTAGGGGATGATCTGATCAAAGTTTTCAAGATATTAAAACTGGAAAAGACAGAGTAGACAAAGCCACGCTGTGAAAACTAAGTCACTGTTGCCTGTTTTGGCCAAGGGCATAGGTTTAAGGTGAGAGGGGAAAGATTTAAAAAGGACCTGACAGGTAACATTTTCACGCAGAGGGTGGTGTGTGTGTGTGTGTGTGTGTGGTGCCGGGGAAGAAATGGCGGAGCCGGTACAGTACAATTACAATACTTAAAAGGCATCTGGATGACTATATGAATAGGTAGGATTTAGAGGGATATGGGCCAAGTGTGATGAGGTCAGATACCTGGTTGGTGCTGTATAACTCTAGGTGATTAGATTAGATGCCCTACAGTATGGAAACAGGCCCAACAAGTCCACACCAACCCTCCAAAGAGTAATCCACCCAGACCCATTCCCCTACCCTGTATTTACACCTGACACTATGGGCAATTTAGCATGGCCAATTCACCTGACCTGCACATCTTTGGACTATGGGAGGAAACCGGAGCACCCAGGGGATACCCACGCAGAAAAGGGGGGAATGTGCAAACTCCACACAGACAGTCACCCGAGGCGGGAATTGAACCCAGGTCCCTGGTGCTGTGAGGCAGCAGTGCTGACCACTGAGCCACAGATTCCAGACACTAAAGAAATCTTACAGTCACAGGGTCAGATTATTGAACATATGAAATAGAAGCAGTAGGCCATTTAGCCACCCCCAAGTCTGCTCCAGGAATTTCTGGAGATGCCTGCATTGTTTGATGTCACCCACAGGGCATTGCATTTTGGTAATTGCCACTCAGAATCATTCGGCTTCGGATTTCAAGGGCACAACATCTTTTTAATCAAATAGAAACAACTCCTCACCCATAGGTCATCCTTCCAAAAATGGTGCTTGTAACAAATAGTTAGAGACCACTTTGATAGCTGTCCATTGTTAAATTAAAGGACCTAAGCTGGAGTTTGTTTCATTGCAGCAGGTTATTCAGAAATTCAGAAATATTGACTCAGCAAATTAACCTGACTCATTTCCATTCTATTCCCTAATTCCTCACTGAGTGAAAAGGTTTTTCCTCACCGTTGTTTCTTTTTGCAGATCGCTTCAAACTATGTCTACTTGTCCTGATTCCTTTTAAGCGAACGATCAGAGGACAACATTTGGGGATCATTCCAGAAACTAACGTCGCTGGAAGGCATTGCAAATCTGGGTCAGCCTGTGTGCCGGTCCCCAGCTCTGATCCCTTTCTGCTTACAGTTACAGACCAAGCAGGAGCTGCTGCTGCTGCCTTCCACACAGGCATCAGTTGAAGTGTTCAGCAAATGCGCTGAAAGAGAAGAGGATCCATTTGCAAATGATGGATATTGTATCAAATAAACTTGATCAACACCATTCCTGTAACCTCAAGCTCTGGGGTACTCCATGGGGCGCTCTATTTTCAGGTAATTGGAGGAGCACGTAGTCCATTTTACTGCAGTCAGTCTTCTCCCCATCCTCTATCCAGTGGAGTCCCTGTGTGGACATTGTGAGCTGCTTCACCATCAGAATTTGGATATCTCTGACATCTCATCACAAAATGCCAAAATGGAGTTTGTGATGTGACAATTACAGCTTGCGTTTGACTATGGTTTCTTTATGACCTCACATAGCACCTTGAGTGAATTTTTAACTATACAGAGTCACGTTGCCCCATGAATCCCTATTTGATAGTTCTATGAGCACTGCTCTCGAAGGACACCCGGAAACATTGTTCATGTTATGTAGGACTGAAAAAGAAAATAGCAGTAGGCCATTCAGCCCCTCAGGCCTGTCCTACCATTCAATGAGATCGGGGCTGATCTTTGCCTAACTCCATATATCTGCTTTTGGCCAATATTGCTCAATAAAATTATTTATCTCAGATTTAAAACTAACAATTGAACTTGCATCAACTGCTGTTTAGTGGAAGAGAAACCTCTACCATGTATATAAATGCTTCCTGACATCTCTCCTGAACAGTCTGGCCCTAATTCTCAGACTATGCCCTCTAGTTTCAAAAGCCCCTTACCCTTCTAAGTTCTAGAGAAAACTGGCCTAATTTCTATAATCTCACCTCATGACGTAACTCCTGGAGTTCACGTATCATTCTTATAAACCGACCTTGTCCTTTTTCTAAGGCCAATACATCCTTCCTAAGGTGTGGTACCCAAATGTGGACACAGTACTCCAAGTGCGATCTTCTTCCTCCTCTGGTCTTCAATCTCTCACTCTCTTCATTGCAACCTCTCCATTTGGATGATTCCACAAACAGTTTCCTATTTTTCTTCCACGCTGGTGGGAAAAGATTGGACACGCCATCTTCCACTCAAACACACTCAGCTGATGGACTGGTTGCCTTGCGGGATATTACGTATCTAACTCTGTATATTTGGGGCAGAGGTTCAGGTTCCAGTGAAGCGTAGACGTGTGCACATTTGGTGTGATTCCCTCCATGGCCGCATAGCTTGCCATTAATCACAGTCAAAGTCTGACAATGAAGAGTGATCACTTTGGATGAGGAGGTGTGTATCAGCCAACATCTACAGAATCATACACAGCATGAAGCAGGGGATAAAAAACAGGAGGAAAGGTTTGTTTGAAGATCTGAAAAATCTTAGCACGGGACCAACTGCTAAATGAACAATAAGAAAGGCATGCTAAATGCTGCATGGAGACGTGTACACCCATGTGTTTCAGAAACAAAAATAGAAATCACTGGAAACCTCAATAGGTTTGGTCTGTTTTTCAAGCAGCTCAGTGTGTATCGCTCTGATCCCACTGTCCTGCAGCAGTGGCTGGATGAATACTGGCCATGACACTGGGACTGAGCATCTCGTGGAACACACAGACACATTCAATGTTAATCAGCAGCAAAACATTGTATATCAAAAAGAAATATTTACTAGCCGAACAAAGATTTACAAACATTTCTGTGGGCCTCTGATTATAACGGGAGGTATTTTAGCACAAGTTAATTAGGCAAAGACTGAATTAGAATGCGATGGAAGTGCAACAGGCAATAAAAGTTCCTTGCAAGCAGTTAGGAAAGTTGAGGACTAACAAGTTTCTGCCTGGTTTATAATGTCAAAAACACGGTGCAACGGTTGTGCACATTGTACATATTCCTTACCTTGTAGTGAAAAATAAAATTTCTAGGGTCAGGTTTTCTTTATAAACTGAACTTTTCAAATGCAGCTTACTGCCAAGTATTATGTCTGGTTGATAGATATAGAAAGGTGAAGCCACCAATGTCCTGCTCTCACATTGAAGGGGGTGGGGTGTAAGCGAGGTGGGGGTGGGAAGAGAGTAGGAGGGTGAAGA
>NC_057713.1:19609854-19613334 GCF_004010195.1 Chiloscyllium plagiosum
GAGGGGAGAGGGGAGAGGGTTGGACAGAGATGAGGGGAGAAAAATGGGAGAGGGGAGGGGAGCAGAGGGGGAGTGGAGAGAGGAGTGGAAAGGGTGAGAGGAGAAGGGGAGGCGATATGACTGGTGGTGAGTCATCACACCTCAGGCAAGGGGAGGACAGTCCTTCATGGCCCCAAAATTGGTGTGGCTTTCTAACACAAACCAGCCATCCAGCCAACTGAACTAACTGACAAGCTGATAAATTCAGCTCTTAGAACTAACTTTTTGTGCGAGCAACTTCAAACATTACCCTGAGCTCCCAGTGAACGCTGCTATAGAGGTCCATATAGCTGTGAAGTCTGTACGTTGACTCAGCTTCGCAGCATTGTGACTAGCTCTGGGCACTGCTCTTCGGAAGGGCATAAAAAGGTATGAGATAAATATGGTGCCGAGATGGTCACGAGAAAGTTTTCAGGGGTGAGGAACTTCAGTTATGACGGTAGACCGGAGAATTTGGGGCAGTTTTTCTTGAAAAAGAGAAGCTTGAGTGGTTTTGTTGAGGTGTTACATAAGACTGAAGCAGCAGGAGGCCACTCAGCCCATCAAGTCTGCTCCACCATTCAATGAGATCATGACTGATCTGATCATCATCAACTCCACTTTCCTATCTTTTCCTCATTAGCCTTGATTGACTTTCTGACTAAAAATCTATCAATTCAAAGTCATTTGACCTCTGGACAGGTAAATAGGAAGAAAATGTTCCCTTTGGTGGAAGCATTGAGGACAGGAGGGCATAGATAATTAACAAAAGATGCAATGGTGACATAAGAAAATACCATTTCATGGTTATGACCTACTCAAGGGCAAAAAAGGAATGGGCAATAAATGCTGATCCAAACAGCAACGTCCATACTCCATGAATGAATAAAAAGGAACTGATCAAGATGGCATTGTCAGAAAGTGTGGTAAAAACAAGTTCAATCGAAGCACTCAAGAAAGAAGTGGATTATTATCTGAAAAGGAAGAATGTACAGGGGTTCAGCAAAGAGGCCGCCAATTGACATTAGATCATAGAGTCAGTACAGGTATAAACAGCCTCTTTCTGTGCTGCAACCATTTTAAGATCCCACAGATTTCTTATACTCCCTGGTATTTTTCCACACATCTGTATAAAGATTTTACCAAGTGTTAAAGTCGTCATCACTGTCCACTTGGACTGGTTTGGCCTTAATTTTACCCGAGCATTCTATTATCAAAAAGTGAAGGAACGTTTTATTCATCACAACGTGTGCCTTTCATCAGTATTTCAACTTGTGGCTTTCTCCAAAAAACAAACAAACGGGATAACTCAGCAGTGATTTTAATCGGAGTGAACTCTCTGCCAGCTGACAGTTCACTTTGTCTCACATTGGTATACCTAATGTGTTCTACAGTGGCTTCAGCTCTTAGGTGAACGAGCAATAAACACGATGTGTAAAGTAACTGTATCCATACCCCTCCTGTTAGGTTCGGGTCCAACCTCTTTGTCAACAGCAGGCGAACAATTTCATCCTTCGAATGTGCTGCAGCGATGTGTAGTGCAGTCCTTCCATCCTGAAACATGGGAAAACAAACATGTTACAAACAGGGCCTTGGAAACCATAGAAATGGAGTAACATGTAAGCCAGACAGAGCAAGGACAGCAGATTTCCTTCCTGAAAGGACATTAGCAAACTTGATGTAATTTCATGATCAGGTAATTATAGATCTATTAATTAGTTTTGCTCAAAAAAGATACATTTTGTCAAAGCTTGCACTCATCAGGACAATTATAAAGCCGTAGAGTCATAGAGATATATAGCATGGAAACAGACCATTTGGTCCAACCATTTGCCAGTATTTAGCCCATAAACCTTCCTATTCAAAAACCCATCCAGGTGCCTCCACCACTTCCTCTGGCAGCTCATTCCATACGGTCACCATCCTCTGTATGAAAAAGTTGTCCCTTAGATCGTTTTTAGATCTACCCTATGCAAACCTACTGAGTTTATCCAGCACTTTTTGTTTATATTTCAGAACTCTAGCATCCACCGTACTTTGCTTTTATTCAATAGAAAGCAACATTGATATTATATGAAAGAAAAATGCTTTTTTGTTTGGCATGTGTACTCTGACAGGTAGAGGCACTGCCTTGCAGAATGCACTAGTTAATGATGACTGACAGTTAATGTTTGAGCTTGTTTAAATTTTATACAAGGTAGTTTATCTGATTAGTCAAGAAATACCCCGATAAATGAATAGGAGAATGGTTGTCACCTATTTTGTTACATTGAAACAGACATAGATTGTACACATGTTCTTCATGTCTACAAAGAACAGGGCCCTGTCTATTAATCTGTATAGTTTCCAGGACACAGAAATTTATCATACTGTTAACCCAACTGATAATCCTATCTCAGTTACCAGAGCAATTCTTCACACACTAAGGGCTGCCTGGTTTAAAATTTAAACAAAACTTGGCTGTTAACTGTCAGTTATCATTAAACTGTCCACCCTCCATCAAAACTCCTGTAAGTGACCAAAGTCCACTCAGCAACCAATCAGACTCCCTCTCATACTTTATATATGTTGTTTTCCCTTTCCTTTGGCAATCTTGTTACTTGTTCTGATAAGTGCAAGTTGAGAAGTTTCAACAAAATGCATCTTTTTTTCAGAAATACTCACGTATTATACTAACAAAAGATGACTTATTCATAAGTTAAATTTAAATTCACACAGCTACAGTGGTGGTATTTGAACTTGCAATTGGCACGACATTATACTGGACCTCAAGGTTACTAATCGCATTACATCACTACCATACTACTGTACACTGAAGATACCCTTATCACTTCTTCAGCACACTCTGTCTCCCCTGTATTAGTGTGTTCATCCATCAGCAAAAGCTTCCCCATCCCTATCTGATTGGGCTTGCTGCATTACTCAGATGGAAGGCTGCCAGTGATGATTTCTGCACAATTGTCATAAAAGGAAATGAATCATAGAATCCATTCCAGTGTGGAAAGAAGCCATTTGGTCCATTGAGTCTGCACCGATCCTCCAAAGAGCAGCCCACTCAGACCCAGCTCTTCATACTATCCGCCTGTAACCCTGCATTTTGAAAGGGAGAGGGGACAAGTGACAATATTTCAGTTGAATAAAAGGAACTATGGAGCTTTGAGGAAGGAGCTGGCCAAAGTTCAATGGCGCAATACCCTAGCTGGGATGGCAGTGGAGCAACAATGGCAGGTATTTCTGGGTATAATGCAGAAGATGCACGTTCAGTTCATTCCAAAAAGGAAGAAAGATCCTAAGAGGAGGCAGGGGTGGCCGTGGCTGACGAGGGAAGTTCAGAAACATATAAAGTCAAAAGAGAAAAAGTATAACATAGCAAAGATGAGTGGGAAAACGGAGGACTGGGAAGCTTTTAAAGAAAAACAAAGGATAACTAAGAAGGAAATACGCAGAGAAAAAATGAGGTAC
>NC_057713.1:19613715-19650020 GCF_004010195.1 Chiloscyllium plagiosum
TGCTGCCTGAATTGCTGTGCTCTTCCAGCACCACTAATCCAGAATCTGGTTTCCAGCATCTGCAGTCATTGTTTTTACCTAGTAAAATTAGGGTGCATGGTATTGGGTCAAAGTACTAGATTGGATTGAAAATTGGTTGGCTGATAGGAAACAAAGGGTAGTGATAAACGGCTCCATTTCGGAATGGCAGGCAGTGACCAGTGGGGTACCGCAGGGATCCGTGCTGGGACCGCAGCTTTTTACAATATATGTTAATGATATAGAAGATGGTATTAATAGTAATATTAGCAAATTTGCTGATGATACAAAGCTGGGTGGCAGGGTGAAATGTGAGGAGGATGTTAGGAGATTACAGGGTGACCTGGACAAGTTAGGTGAGTGGACAGATGCATGGCAGATGCAGTTTAATGTGGATAAATGTATGATTATCCACTTTGGTGGCAAGATCAGGAAGGCAGATTACTACCTAAATGGAGTCAAGGGGTAGTACAATGAGATCTAGGTGTTCTTGTATATCAGTCAATGAAAGCAAGCATGCAGGTACAGCAGGCAGTGAAGAAGGCTAATAGCATGCTGGCCTTCATAACAAGAGGAATTGAGTATAGAAGCAAAGAGATTCATCTGCAGCTGTACAGGGCCCTGGTGAGACCGCACCTGGAATACTGTGTGCAGTTTTGGTCTCCAAATTTGAGGAAAGACATTCTGGCTACTGAGGGAGTGCAGCATAGGTTCACGAGGTCAATTTCCGGAATGGCGGGACTATCTTACCATGAAAGATTGGAGCGACTGGGCTTGTATACCCTTGAGTTTAGACGGCTGAGAAGGGATCTGATTGAGATGTATAAGATTATTAAAGGATTGGACACTCTGGAGGCAGGAAGCATGTTTCCGCTGATGGGTGAGTCCCGAACCAGAGGACACAGTTTAAAAATAAGGGGTAGGCCACTTAGAACAGAGTTGAGGAGAAACTTCTTCACCCAGAGAGTGGTGGATATATGGAATGCTCTGCACCAGAAGGCTGTGGAGGCCAACTCTCTGGATACTTTCAGGAAAGAGTTGGATAGAGCTCTTAAGGATAGTGGAATCAAGGGTTATGTGGATAAGGCAGGAACAGGATACTGATTGAGGATGATCAGCCATGATCATAATGAATGGTGGTGCTGGCTCGAAGGGCAGAATGGCCTACTCCTGCACCTATTGTCTATTTACCATGGCTAATCCACCTAGTCTGCACATATCTGGACTGTGGGAAGAAACCACAGCACCCAGAGGAAGCCTGCACAAACACAGGGAGAATGTGCCAACCCCACTCAGACAGCCACCCAAGCCTGGAATTGAACCCAGGTCCCTGGCACCATCAGGCATCAGTGCTAACGAATGTGCCACTATGTACAGACTATCTATGAAAGAGGATGATTTAAATACAAAAGGAATTGTGAGGAAGTAAAGCAGCTGCCCACTTTCTAAAGTGAAAGCACCAGTGTGGTGTTTGTCTTGCCACAATTGACATTGCACTCCCTGTTCTACCTGAAATTGCTGACAGACCATCAAGCAGAAAACTGCAGTGACTTTGCATGAGGCACCTGGGGGACCATTTTACATTGTACAGAACATACAGATCGAGTTAATGACCCAACTTTGGATTGAATTCTTTTTGAATACATTCAAACAAAGACATTAGGACCTAAACTGCCACTAAACTCGTGTTAGTAAAAACACTGGGGAGAAATTCACTGTGTGCTCAGGCACTCCATTAAAATAAATATTTTCCTCAGTGTTCACACCTGTCTTACCACCAGAGCTGAATGAATGTATAGATTATTAGCCAGTAACTGCCACTGGTATGGCTCCCTTTGCATAACCATAGGTTCAGTAGGATCACCCTTTATGCCACTTTCCCATCCAAATTTCTGCTAATGGAGGAGTAACTCCATTTGAGGAAATTCGTGCCTGTTAATTTCAGAGAGAAGCCCTAAATGTTTTCCAAGAAAATATTGAAATGAAAAAGCAAAAGATTGAAAAGTATATTCCAAAGTAATGATTAGATGATGGCAAGTTTGACTTTCCAAAATCTTAATATTGTCAATAGGAAGGCTGAGGTTTCGAATGTCTGTTTGCCACATTATTATACGCTTGTTTCATGCTTTATTAACTAATTTAGCTGTTTATTTAAATGAGCTAAAGCCTACATTAAAATAGTCAGGAAAGTTCTGAAAATTTTAACTATTCATATGCAAATACTCTTAAAATATTCTTTATCTGTTATCATCAGGCTAATTTTCCAACAAAATCAAATGGGAAACAAACGTAATAAGAATTTCTCTGATCACATCACTGGATCAGTGCCAGAAGTCACCAAGGAAACCATCCTGACCAGAGAATAATTATTTCACTTACAAAGTTACCGCTAAAGATCACATGAACAAGGTAAATAATTAGCAGCTAAAAACATGATGAAAACAAAAGCAAAATCCGTACACCACCCTGACTCTGAAAGATATCGCTGTTCCTTCACTGTCACTGGGTTAAAATCCTGGAACTCCCTCTTTAATGGCATTGCTTGTGTAACTACAGCACACATACCGCAACAGTTTAAGAAGGCAGCTTACCACCACTTTCTCAATGGCAAGTAGCAATGAGCAACAAAATGATGGCCCAGCCAGCAATGCTCAGGTCCCAAGAAGAAACCAAAACTGCAAATACTGGAAATCTGAAACAAAATATTGGACAGAATACTGTCAATGGGCAATAAATGCTGGCCCAGCCAGTGATGCCCACAATACTGTGTAGAATATAAAAAGAACAGAAGCTAAAAATGCTGGATGTACTCAGCAAGTCAGGCAGCCTTTGGGGAATGGGAAACAGAATAAACGTGCCAATTTTTCACATTCTGCCTGACCAACTGAGTATTTCTAGCACTTTCTGTTCTTGTTACTAATATAATGGATCTGGGACAAGTTCTTCACTAAACAGTATCTTCAATCCTCTTGCCACTCATGTAACAGCAAATAATCATCGTTGTGTCCCTGACTCATTCTCTCCCTCTCAAGACAGTTAGCTCATAAAACAGCCAATTAAAGTCACCACTTTGGATGGGTGACCCCCCCCCCCCCCCCGCCCCGCCCCGCCCCACCAAACCTCCCCGGGACCTTGTATCCAGATGGCCTTGACATCAGGTCTGAAGGATTGAGGCAAGTGACCCTCCTTGGTCTGAATATGGGTCAGGAAGGTGAAGGTCCAAGCCCTCTCTAGAGAGAGTCCTGGGAGGAGCCTTCTGACAGAACAGGGTATGGTTCGCCATTGCGCTGTATGCCTCCTGGTACTGCCCTGTCTCCCTGTAAGAAATGGAGTGGTCACCAGGTTACCCCTCCTCCATCACCATGTCTTTGGTCCTGAGGACCAATGGAGAGCAGATGGATGCAACAGCCTGGCAGACACTGAGGGTGCTCTATTTAGTTGCCATGGACTGTCATATCATCACTGCATTAAGTGGACCCAGGTGCCTATGCATGCCCCTGCCACCTGGTTGGGGGAACTTGCCTCTCTCTCTAGATCCCTGCAGGAGGGCATTCTGGTCTTCTCCTGTGATGAACAGGATTCTCTGCCGAATTGGAGGGTTGGGGGTGGGATGGGTTAGGTGTTTGAGTTTGGGCACCCCGACTCTCTCTGGGCCTTCTTGTGGGCTACCTTCTCCTAAGAGGTAAAAATAGATTGAGTGAACTGACAGTGGGTGGCAGCATATTAGTGCTGGTACAGGTTGTGGAAGCTGGTGCGGTGTTCAGATGGAGTGAGTTGTAGTGCAGAGGGTATAAAGGAAAGATGAAGTGAGGAGATGGAGAGTGAGCGTGACTGACGAGCGATATGGCAAAAGCTGCTATTCCCATGAGCTTGAACATGTGAAACTCAAAAGGGTTCAGAAAGGGTTTTCACGGATGTTGCCATGAAAGTTTGAACAATAGGGGAGAGGCTAAATTAGGCTGGGGCTATCTTCCCTGGAGCGTTAGAGGCTGAGGGGTGACCTTAAAGAGGTTTATAAAATCATGAGGGGCATGGAAAGGGTGACTAGCCAAAGTCTTTTTCTTGGGGTGGGTGAGTCCAAAACTGGACGCCATAACTTTGAGGTGACAGGGAAAAATTTAAAAGGGACATAAGGAGCAACTTCTTCCTGCAGAGGTTATTGCAGGTATGAAATGAGCTGCCAGAGGAAGTGGTGGAGGTGGGTACAACATTTACAAGGAATATGGATGGATATTTGAAGGGAAATGGGCCAAATGGGCTTTAGAGGGAAATGGGCCAAATGCTGGCAAATGGGACTAGTTCAGTTTAGGATATGTGGTCGGCATGGACAAGTTAGACTGACAGGTCTGTTTCTGTGCTACACACTCTGTGATTCCTGTTACATATTTAATACATCTTTTAAAAATGTACTTTGGTGTTATTCTTTATCTGCATTCAGGGTTAAAATAATTTACTTCATAATGTCACTTTGGAATGTTTGGTCTCGTTTAATGTTTAATTTAAAAAACGGATCCATGACCCAAGGGTCAGGAAAGTAGCAAAACCTGAATGTCTCCCAGGAAGGGAAAGAGGGACTGATTACTATTAAGCTCTTGATGAAAGGTTACATAACATCTCAAAAAATATTTGTTACGCCTTTGAGCCTGCCTTTGAAATCCATCCACATGTAAAGAAATAAGCCTTCTCTGCCACCTATTTTAAAATGAAAGCTAAGCTCAATTTAACTCAGGGTGCAGAAGAAATCAAATTCCTTCCAAAAGATGGCTATACAGCACGAGGCAAGGCTGGTGCTGGTCATGTTGTAAAGTGACAATCTACTTGTGCTGCACAGCAGCTCAAAAAAAAACAGCTCACCAAATGCTTCAGGGATAATCAGAATTCCTCATCATGGGAAATGCCTAGATACAAGCTCAACAACATCAAACAATTACACAAAAATACTGTAAATCCCAAACTAAGGGAGATTTCATTCTACCAAAGACCAGCTGTCCTGACACAAGGCTTCAGCATTGTGCACTGCGGGGAAGAGAGGCTTTTTGGAAATAGAGCCAGGGAGATTTAACAAAATTAACAAAACCACCTTATTGATAGAATTTAAGTTTGAAAATTTAATAATATATATGGACACAGTCTTTCATATTTATGCTTCCTTTTCTTTCTAAAGAAGAAAGTCCTCTGCAAACAAATTGCCATGGATAAGAAAGGTGCATGACGAGTGTGGCATTTAGTGCATTATCTGGCTGCATTATCTAAGAAAGGAGTGAGTGAGAATGAGAAAGGAGTCCCCTGAAAACTATAAATTATCCTCCTTAAAATCAAAATGCCTCACAAAGAACCATTAAAAAATTTTTTTGACATTTGATTTAGTTGTTTTTAATGTTACAATGCATGTCTGGGGTAGCTGAGAGTTGAACCTAGGGATACGACCACGGTGTCATTACAGCCCTATAAGGATTTGAATCAACCTGTTCAAACATGTTATGACACACCAATGGAGCATGTAGGACTCAAATCTAGGCATCTGATCCACAGATAGACACACTACCATTGTATCACAGGAGCCCTTGACCTTCGATCCATCCCAATATACTTAACAAGCTCACAAGCCTTAATCCCAATTTACAGTTCTACCCCAATCTTATTTCTCAGAAATTTCTCAAATTGCACAGTATTACCCCATATTATCAATATGGCATCATAAAGTTGCTTGTAAGTTTTATTTATGATACCAATAAAACTTTGTGGAATCTGTCTTTAGATGAATATAAACTATTTTCAGTAAAACAGATTTCATCAAGAAATCCCTCACCCTAGATCTATTTGTTTAGGTTCCATAATTTTCTCTCTCCATCTGCGGCCTCTTCAATGGCTTCAAGAAACGTTCTATGTGAAAAATACCACCCTACAGAATCACAGTTTTTACTTCAACTGGCAACTTTCTGGGGTTGTCATCACCACCCCAAAGAAACCCAAGCATATAAATAGAAAACAGGAATTATCAGCAGTGTTTCGCCTGGGGCCCACTGAAGATGTTACCTAGTAGGGTGACGAAACGTCTGGAAATGAACCTTCAAGCTCAGCGAGCAAACCTACATCCAAAAACTCTAATGTCTGTCAGTACTGTGACTGTGAGATTGCATTCATGTTACCAGAGGCTCCTTCTATGGTAGATAATCATTTTCTGATACCATGTTACTTCTGAACTCAATATCAGTACGCATTGCACCTTCTTACCCTCTAATCTATCACTCTTTACAGCTAGACCGTAGATCTCAATTCCCAACTATTCGATTGAATGTTCAATTAACATTCAAACTTTCCTGCACATCCCACAATTGTAGTATTCCTCCTTACAAAGTCTGCAATGGTCCAGCAGATTGCAAAAGGGAAAATGTAACTGCACTATTTAAGAAAGAAGGGAGCAAGAAAACAAGGGCCTATCGCAGGAAAACAATGGTTAGATTGGGCAGAGTCCCATGGATTTATGAATGGGAACTCATGTTTGACAAATCTACTAGTGACCTTTTCTGAGGATGCAACTAGCAGAATAGATAAGGGGCAATTGGTGGATGCTTTAAATTTATATTTTCAGAAGGCTTCAAATAGGTTCTCACATAGTTGTTGGTAAACAGAACTAGAGCACATATTGGGACAGGTAGCTCTGAATGATCAGGGAGGCTGCAGAAAGACTTGGACAGGTTGTGAGAGTGGGCAAAAAAGTGGCAGATGGAATACAATGTGGGAAAGTGTGAGGTTATGGACAAGAATAGATAGGTTCTTGCTTAGTGAGGGGATAAAGGGTTCTAGGAGAAGACAGGAGAATGAGGTTGAGAGACATATCAGGCAGGTTAGAAAACAATGAATAGGAAGAAATGGCTCATTTTCAAGTTGGCGGGTTGTGACCAGTGGGGTACCACAATGATCAGTGCCTCAACCTCAGCTATTCACAATCTAGATATATGGTTTGAATGTAAGGATTAATCATGACAGTTCCAAGTTTGTAGATGTCACAAAAAATAGTTGTGAAGTGAATGCAAAGATATTTCAAGTTTATTTGGAGAGGCTAAGTGAGTGGCTATTGGATTTTGGCAGATGGATATAAAATGTGGCATGATGTAAAGAAAAACAATATGTGGAATATTTCTTAAATTGTGAGAGAGTTAACTTCAAAAAGGGACTGCATGCCTTTGATCATGAGTCACTGAAGGTTAACATTTAGATTCAGCAAGATATTAAGAAGGAAATGGTATACTTGTCTTTATTAAAGGAGGATTTACATATAGGAACAAAGATGTGTTACTATATTCAAAAGCCTTGGCGAGGACACACTTGGAGTATTTTGAGCAGTTTTGATTCCCCTACTTAAGGAAAGTTACAATAGTCACAAATTAACTTTCTATGTAAAATACGGTGACATGATGGCTCAGTGGTTAACACTGCTGCCTCATATGCCAGGGACTCGGGTTCAATTCCAGCCTTAGATGACTGTCTGTGTGGAGTGTGCGCATTCTCCCAGTGTCTGCACGGGTTTCCTCCAGGGGCTCCAGTTTCCTCCCCCAGTCCAAAAATGTTCAGGTTTGGTGGACTAGCCATGGGAAATGCAGAGTTACAGGGACAGGGTGGGGGGAGGGGAGTCTGGGTGGAATGCTCTTTGGAGACTCGGTGTGCACTGGCTGGGCTAAATGGCCTGTTTCCACACTGTAGGGATTCTATAAGGTTAAAATGCCTGGGATGGAGGGATCATAGTCTGAGGCCAGATTAAATACATTGGGTCTGCACTCCCTACAGCATGAGAGATAATCTCATTAAAATACACAAAATAGCCCCAAGATAAGGTGGTGTTTGACTTGGAGAGGAACTTGCAGATGATAGCTCAGCTTGCCTTGTCTGTCTAGTGGAGAGCGAGTGAGGGCTTGGAAGTTCTTTGCCAATTACCTCATATCTGCATCTTCTGATTCTTGACCTTCCACAAACCGACCAGCTTCTTTCAATTCACTTGGCTTTGTTCACTCATAATTATTAAAGTTTCCTTATAACGTCCTGAACCTGCCCCTTGATTTGCATGTTCCCTTTAATCAAGCAAATGTACTGTTCTTGAGAGCTGTGCCTGGGTATATTCAGCAGATCAACTGGAATTTTAACTGAGCGCCTATTACTCTAATGTGGTAGTTGATGGGTCACTCTTGTCATGGAAGGCTAGAATTTATAACATTTACAAATGATTATGCAGGTCAATGAAGGTGTTAAAGATGTTGACTGGTGTGGTCCCACTGACAAAAGCAGAATTTGCGCCTGTTGAGTTTCTTCACATGCACTGATTAAATTTTTAGCCAGTAAATCTATCAGCAACGTTGAGTCAGGGCTCGATTTGGAAAGGCTCCAACGTCAAGCCAGCACATGACGCACTGGGTTAGCAGAGATTAATTTAGCAACACAACGCCATCAGCATTTCAAATTTCAAATGACAGCCGCTACCCAGGTTGGTTGGATCTGTTGGCTCACATTGGCCTGTTACACAAGTAAGCAAATATTAATTGGTTGACCAACACTTTCTTTTTAGTCTCTGATGTGAGCTACGGTTCATTATCACAGCATGTCCCTCAGACGGAGGCATTCTTCCTGGGAGGTTAAATAAATAGATTCCACTGACTATATTAGAATTTCACTGCGTCCACCCAGGATTTCTATTACATTGTGACCATTTATCACTCAAACAATGGCTCAGTTGCAGAACAAAATAGAAAGAAAGTGGGAGCCCCCTTCTCTAACACAATCACTTCACAAAATATTAATTTCAAATTGCATAAAATGTAGCAACGAAAGAATTAGGATGCATACATCAGATACCGATCTGCCTTCACAACTTATTGCTGATGCTTCAGAATCACTGGTTTAAATCTATTGTGTAAGGTAATAGTTCCAAAGAAGTTAATCCCCAGCATCGAGGCACTGACCACCCTTGGTCAGGGCATGTCAACTGCATAAGACTCCCCAAGTAGGGGCACTATTCCTAGCTTCAAAATGGCAGGCGAGCCCCAGGTGAAAAGAGGATGTGCTTCAGGGATGCCCTCAAGCCCAGTGATTCCCAGATGTCGGTGGGAATCATTGGCCCAAGACCGTCCGAAGTGGAGGAGAAGCATCCAGGAAGGTGTCGAGCACCTCGAGATTTGCCACTGGAAAGCGGAAGCCGGGCAAAAACAGCTTAAGGAGCGTGCTACCACATCAACACCCCACTCACCCCTTCCCATGACAACCATCAGCCCCAAGTGTATCAGAGCTTGCAGTAGCTGCATCGGTCTGTACAGCTACCTATGGACCCGCCTGGAGAGTGGAAGAGAGTCATCCTCATCTGCGAGGGACGGCTGATGATGAAAGGAGTTAATTTTCCTATAATGTTAGCTTGTTAGTGAAGCATTCGAAAAGAAAACCTTCACGACCAAGCTGGTAATCGGTGGAGGGACAACAGTGTGAGCTAAGGGAAGGGGAAAACACAGCCACAGTGAAGAAAAAACACAGTGGTCTTAGCAAAGGGAGCTCTGTGGGGAGCATAGCGGGCTCCAGAAGCAAAGTTAGAAATCCCTCACAACATCATAGAATCAGAGAGACAGGGTGGAAGGAGGCTGTTTGACCCATCACACCTACACCGGCAGGTTAAATAAACAGTATCATCACCTAGTAACATCACATTTTTTCCTCATACTCTTACACATTATTATTGTCCAAATAACCATCTAATGCCTTCTTGAATACTTCAATTAAGACTGTCAAGGTAGTGCATTTTAGAACCTAATTCCTCACTGCGTGAAAAGGTTTTTCCTCACTTTACCCTCGTTTCTTTTGCAGATCACGTTAAATCCATGCCTCCGTGTTCTTGTTACTTTTATGATTGGGAACAGTGTCTCCCCATCTGCTTTTAGCCTTCTTCTCTCCCATGAGAATGGTTCAAACTTCTTAAATCTATCCTCATAACTGAAGTGTCTCAATTCTGGAACCATTTGTGTGAGCTACTTCGGTACTCTCTCCAATGTGTTCCCATCTTTCCTATAATGCAGTGCTCAGAACTGTACCCAGTACTCCAGCTGAAGTTTAACAAGTGTCTTATACACATTCAACATCACCTCCCTGTTCTTGAACTCTATGCCGCTCTTGATAAAGCTGAGAAAGGGGAAAAAAGCACTAGGGAAACTGAGCCAAGATCAGAAAAGGATGGGAAGGGAGTTAAAAAAAGAATGCTCCTGTCTCTCAAAGACAAACATTGATATTATCATAAGTAAGCAGCACAAGGCACAGTTGGAAAAGACAGTGAAAAGCTGAAGAAAATAATATATATTGGGAAAGAGCAAGGGTCTAGGAAGACAAATAGTCAGAAGAAACTTAAAGTCTTCCCACTTATAAAGACTTATAAAGGCTGCAACCAGGAAACGTTCCTTAAAGACTTATTGAGAAGAAAGACCATTTGGACTGTTAAAAACAGGAAATATCCATATTGCCTCAGCTTGAGGGAGAAAATACTTTAATATTGTACAACAGTCAGCATCCTCAAGAAATCTTGATTGTTATAAAAGGCAGGAAAACTCCAGTCAACAATACAAGAGAAATAATATTGCAAGGAATCAAATTAAAACCTTGAAAGTTCTAAATCACTACAGGCAGCATTTAACATTACAAGGTATTTAAAGCTTCATTTAAAAACTTAATATTTACGATACTTATAAAGTAATACTGCAATACAGAATTTAAAAAGACAGAGACAAAGAAATTACAATTTTTATGTCATATAGCATATTTTACAGATATAAAATTTAGAACAGCATTGAACAGCATTATGACAGCAAGAAAACAAGTTGAAAAAGCAAATTATGAACAATATTGAGATGCTACAGATTTATTATAGCTGTACAATAACAATTAATAAGTACATTGAGAGGAAATTGAATGAGGAATAATATTTTCACAAAAGTTTAATGTCAGACAGAATACATGTTTGGACATCTTGAAGGCAACAGTTCTTAAAATGCAGAACTGCTTCAAATTAATACACTATTGCACTCAATGTAAACTATAACAGAAAATTGTGGGAACATTAAAGTGAGCACAGACACTTCTGGCAATGCCCTAAAAGCTATTCATGACTACTTCAGTTTGAGAGCAAAAACTCGTGAATGAGCAATACTTAACAGGAGAGTACAGCTCCCGGGGGAATCTGTAGCTAATGGCATTAAAGACCTCTACCGATGAGTGGAAAACTGTGATGATGGAGCTTTCTCACTAGAGGTCATAAGAGAAAAAATTGTCGTTGGTCTTCTTGAAGAAACTTTGTCAGATTTCACAAAGTCTAAGGAAGATTTAATTTTGGTCAAATTGTTCAAATTATATTGGAAGCAGAAATCAAAAAGACTCAGTGACAGTTCCTAAGAGGAGAAAGGCAAGCCTGCCTCAGGAAAGTAACAGTCTATTCATTTTATTAAGTATTGATACACAATAGAGGCACAGGAAAGCCACTTCACAAACACCTTCTACCTTGACCTTAAGTTCACTTGGACCATCATGGACACCTCCCTCCCCTTCCTGGACCTCTCCAGCAACTGACTCAACACAGACATTTGTTTCAAAACCATCAATTCCCACAGCTACCTGGACCACACCTCATTCTAAATCCCCCCCCCCTCCAAAAATAAAAACGTGATCCTTTACTCCCAATTCTTCCACTGTATCTGCTCCCAGGAGGAACAATTCCACTCTAGGTTATCCTAGATGGTCTCCTATTTCCAGGACCGCAATTTCCCCTCCCACGTGATCAACAATGCCCTCCTGCACATCTCCTCCACTTCCCACACCTCCGTTTTTGAACCACACTCCTCCAACTGCAAAAAGGATTAACCCCTCACCCGATCCTCATCTTCCACCTCACTTATTATGGATACAGCGCATTATCATCTGCCATTTCCACCACCTACAATCAAACCCCACCATCAGAGATATATTTCGCTCCCAACCCTATCTGTGTTCCACAGAAACCATTCCCTCATGATTCACTCGTTAGGTCCTCGCCTCTCACCAACCCACCCCCTGCACCGTACCTTCCCTTACCACTGCAAGAGGTATAAAACCTGTGCCCACACCTCTCACCCCCACATCTGTCCAACGCCCCAAACGATCTTTTCACATTCAGCAGAGATTTTCCTGCTTATCCACCCAGCCCATCTACTATGTTTGTCGCTCTCGATGTGGTCTCCTCTACACTGGGGAAACAGGACGTGAACTTACGGAATGTTTCAGGGAAGATCTCTGGGACACATGCACCCAACAACCCCACCGACCAGTGGCCGACCACAACTCCACCTCCCACTCCACGAAGAACACACAAGATCTGGTCCTCCACCACCACCAAATCCAAGCCACCCGACAATTGGAGGAAGAACGTCTCACCTTCTGCCTTACACTTCAACCACACGGCATCAACATTGACTTCACTAATTTCCAAATCTTCCCACCCCACCTCCCAAACACTTCCTGATGAAGGGCTTATGCCTGAAACATGACACACTCAGTAGACCTGTCAAATTTCCTCTCAAGCATCTATTTTCCAAGGGGAACAGTAACAGTATTTTTCCAAAGTACCAAGGTCATGCTGTCCTTCATTGTGATGAAATTTATCTGTACCCTCTCTGAAGCCTTTGCATGTTCTGCTAATAGTGCCCAGGAATAGACACAATGAGCTTGAATATATTTTCCTTGTGGGTTTAAGACGTACAAGGAACTGGGACTGGAGTGGGGGCGGGGGGTGAAATTCTGAGGGCCCAATGCCTGTGCCCACTTTGTGCCAACAGGCTGGTGTGACCCAAATTCTAGGCTAAAGTGTCAGCTGTAAGATCATTTAAGCTATTCTGATTGATTTCTTTATTCAAAGTGTGCATTTCTTTTTAATCTTGCATTTTGATCAGCATTCAAATTCAATTGAAATACTTTTATCAAAAAAAGGCTTCCATTTTCAGAAACTTCTTTCCTGAAATGGCCAAAATGGTTATATAGTTTTGTGGCTCATTTAACTGTTCTCTTTCAGAGCTTAGTGAAGTGATGCTGTTCACTGCTTTGGTTAAAATCTTTCAGAAATGACACATTGCCAATGTTGTGGACAGAAGTAGCTAACAGCATCAAAATGGGGTTTATAAGAAACTGGTTCCAGACCATCAATCCCACTCATTGACTTCAATCTTCTTCTTTCCTCCTTCTCATCTACATTGTGTGGCAGCATTATCAGCGGGGAACACAACTCCAGACTGGATACACAACACAAATACATTCATCAAAAGGTCAATTCTACACCCAAGCTGTTTTATTGGCAGAATTTTACTTTCCCATTGACCTTTCACAGGGTGACTTTTCTTACTGAAGAAAGTCTTATTTCCATGCAGGTCATGTAAAGAACAGGAATAAAATGAAGACCAATTTGTTTCGGGGCAACAGTTCTTCCCTGAATATGCATGACATGTCTTCCAGGAGCGTAAATCTATTGTACAGCAATTTCAAGAAAAGCAGTACCAAAAGATAGCAGGAGAAGTGAATATCACTGCATTTTAGGCACTTATTGTTGTAATTAGTATTTTAATCTATTATTTTCACTGGAATTCCAAAGAGATACATTTTTAAAATCTGTATATACTTTCGACATTTTTTAAAAATAGCTGAACAATTGCAAAATTGGATCCCAATTGAGCCAGAGCTGCTCTACAGATTTGCCTTACCCTTACCTATGGAGAACTCTGAAGAAACATCACTGACTGAAACATTAACACTGCTTTTTCTCCATGAATGCTGCCAGACCAGAGTTTTTCGAGCAACAATTGCTTGTGTATCTGATTTCCATTATCCACAGATCTTTGCCCTTTTTTTTGTCATTTTATTGCCACATGGCTGTTCTACGGAAGTTCCAAAGAACAGTGAGAACATCTCAAACATTAACTCTGCTTCTCGCCCTATAGATGTTGCCAGACCTGTTTCTCCAGCACTCCCTGGTCATATTTCAGATATCCAGCATCCACATGTCTTTGCTTTTACTTTACCATTTTATTTCCCTTCCTCATTTAAGTCACTCTCATGATCTCTAAGTGCAATTATTGACATTTGTACTCTGGTCAATCATTGTCAGGAATTGTAATTGTGCTGATAGATTTCAAATATGCTCTACACGACAGCCTCACTGTCAAGAGAGAGAAGGGACTTCCATTTAGATTCAGATTCAGCTTTTCAGTAAAAGATCACAGACTCATCTACTAACCTACCCAGTACTCATTAGGATTGATTTCCTCTTAGACATCAGAACATATCAAATCATTCCCACTCCAGATGGATGAAATTTTATGAAAACAGTTGGAATTCAGTACAATGTACAAAGAGCTAAGTCTCGCCTTTGAAGTGTGTGATATGACTTGGAGTATATGGAACTGCATGGGACTGATCATCAACACTGAAATGATGACATTCTGATGTGAATGATGGCCTAAGGTTTGAATATTTTGAGATAAAAATAAACATCGTGTGGATAAACAAGAGTTAAAATTAGCTTATATTCTTTATTTTCATTCATTCATGGGATGTGGGCATCACTGGCTAGATCGGGTATTTATTGCTAATCCCTAATTGCTCTGAGAATAGTTAAGAAATTGCCACATGTGATATTGCCACATATCACATATAGGCCAGAACAGGCAAGATGGCAGATTTCCCTCCCGTATGGTTTTTAGAACAATCAAAAAGGTTACATGCTCACCACTGAGTCAGCTCTTTATTCCAGTTTTCATTGAACTTAATTTTCACCATCTGTCATGGACGGGATTCAACCCCATGTACCCAGAAGATTAGCCTGGGTTCTGGATTGCTTTAACACTATACCACTGCCTCCCCTAAGGATCACAAAGCACCTTCCATTCAATGAACTGCTTTTGATATCTCATCATTAATAGAGGAGTTTAGGTACAACAAGATTTGCCATTCAGTAACCAAGACAGAAAAAGTGTAAGAAATGCAAATGTCCTGATGATATACTAGTTGCAGTTATGTTGCAAGTGGAATCGAAGTGTAGCACTGGGGTCTAACAGAACATTGGTCTATTTAACTTCTCCTAAAAGGCCTTTCAAAATTAACAGTGAATGAGAAAATTGGCAATTTCCCCAGCACTGCCATTCCTCACCTTAATGGGCACAAAGTCTTTGTTGACTAAAACCAAGTGAAATCATAAATTACATACCACACCCAAGCAATTGCAATCATATTCACAGGTACAAGGTTACGAGGGTTTGGTGTGTGGAGGTTACATTGACTGAGACTGCACAAAGGCACAGATTTACGAGCAGAAAAAAAAAACTCAATTAGACCTTCACAGTAGACCAATAGAAATACCATGGATAGAATTGGTGATGGTTTTCTAATATGAACAAAGGAATTAGGAGCAGAATTAGGCCATTTGGCCCCATGAGCCTATTCTGCCATTCAATAAGATTTGTTCTGGTTACTTCACAAGCCTATGTAACCTTTTCACCTTTTGCTTTCGAAGAACTTATTCACCTCTGCCTTACAGATATTCCAAGATTCTGTTTTCAACACCCATTGAAAAAGAATTCCTCCTTATCTCTGTCTCAAATAAATGACACTTTTATTACAGTGATCCCTAGTTCTAGATTCTTCCCACAAGAGGAAACAGCCTTTTCACAACCATCCTGTCAAGACCTTTCAGGATGTTGTGTTTCAATCAAGTTGCCTCTCACACTTCTAACCTGTTTAACTATTTCTCATAAGATAACCTTCCCATTCCAGGTGTTCTTCCAGTGCAGCTTCTCTGCACTGCCTCCAATGCATTTCATAAATAAAATGAATAATTCAGTACCTGGTACTTCAGATGTGATCTCAAAAATGCCCTGTATAACTGAAGTTCACCCTCCATACTTTTGAATTCAATTCCCCTTCCAACATTCCCAGAGGAGCACCACATTTGGAGATCTTGTAAGAAATTACTTAGAGTCATAGAGACATACAGCATGGAAAAAAAAACCTTTGGTCCAACTTGTCCATGCTGACCATATATTCTATATAAACGTAATCGTGTTTGCCAGCACTTGGCCCATATCCCTCTAAGCCTTTCCTATTCACATACTCATCCAGTTACCTTCCAAATGCTGTAATTGTACCAGCCTTCACCACTTCTCCTGGCAGTACCATCTTCTGCATGAAAAAGTTGCCACTTAGGTCCCTTTTATATCTTCCCCCTCTTTCCTTAAACCCTTGCCTTCTAGCTTTGGACTCCCCCACTCCGGGGAAAATACCTCGCCTACCATACCCATGCCCCTCATAATTTTGTAAACCTCTATGAGGTCACCCCTCAGCCTCCGACGCTCCAGGGAAAACAGCCCCAGCCTATTCAACTTCTCCCTATAGCTCAAATCCTCCAAACCTGGCAGCATCCTTGTAAATCTTTTCTGAACCGTTTCAAGTTTCACAACATCCTTCCTATAGCAGGGAGACCAGAAATGCATGCAATACTCCAAAAGTGGCTGTACCAATGTCCTGTATAGCTGCAACATGACCTCCCAACTTCTATACTCGATGCACTGACCAATAAAAGCAAGCATACAAACGCTTTCTTCACTATCCTATTTACCTGCGACTCCAATTTCAAGGAGCTATGAACCCACACTTCAATGTCTCTTTGTTCAGCAGCGCGCCCCAGGACCTTGCCGTTAAGCGCATAAGACCTATCCTGATTTGCTTTCCCAAAATGCAGCAACTCACATTTATTAAACTCCATCTGCCACTCCTCAGCCCAATGGCCCATCTGATCAAGATCCCATTGCATTCTCAAGTAATCTTCTTCGCTGTCCACTACACCTTCAACTTTAGTGTCATCTGCAAACTTACTAACCATACCTCCTATGTTCACATTCAATCATTGACATAACTGACAGAAAGCAGTGGACGCAGCACTGGTCATTGTGGCACATCACTGGTCACAGGTCTCCAGTCTGAAAAGCAACAGTCCATCACCACCCTCTGTCTTCTACCTTTGAGCCAGTTCTGTATCCAAATAGCTAGTTCTCCCTGTATTCCATGTGATCTGACCTTGCTAACCAGTAGGAACCTTGTTGGATGCCTTACTGAAGTCCATATAGATCACATCCACCACTCTGCCCTCATCAATCCTCTTTGTTACTTCTTCAAAGTTCAATCAAGTTAGTGAGACATGATTTCCCATGTATAAAGCCGTGTTGACTATCCCTAATCAGTCCTTGCCTTTCCAAATACATGTCATTCATGTCCCTCTGGATTCCCTCCAACAACTTGCCCACCACCAATGTCTATAGTCTATAGTTCCCTGGCTTTTCCTTACCACCTTTCTTAAACAATGGCACCATGTTAGCCGACCTCCAGTCTTCCAGCACCTCACTTGTGACTATCGATGATACTAATATCTCAGCAAGGGGTCCAGCAATCCCATACCTAGCTTCCTACGGGGTTCTAGGGTACACCTGATCAGGTCCCAGGGATTTATCCATCTTTGTGCATTTTAAGATGTCCAGCACCTCTTCCTCTGTAATATGGACATTTTCAAGATATCACTTTTTATTTCCCCATCATCTGTATCTTCCATGTCCTTCTCCACAGTAAATACTTGTTTAGTATCTCACCCATGTCCTGTGGTTCCAAACATAAGTGGCCTTGCTGATCTTTAAGTGGCCCTATTCTCTCCCTAGTTACCCTTTTGTCCTTAATGTATTTGCAGAATTTCTGTGGATTCTCCTTAACCCTATTTGCCAAAGCTATTTCACATCCCCTTTTTGCCCTCCTGATTTCCCTTTTAAGTACACTGCTTCTGCCATTATACTCTTCTAGGTATTCACTCAATCCCTGCTATCTATTACCTGACACATGCTTCCTTCTTTTTCTTGACCAAAACCTCAGTTTCTCTAGTTATCCAATATTCCCCACACCCACTAGACTTGCCTTTCACCCTCACAGGAACATACTGTCTCTGGACTCGCATTATCTCATTTTTGAAGGCTTCCCATTTTCTAGCAGTCCCTTTATCTACAAACAGCCACCCCCACCCTCCTCCCCCAAACCCTATCAACTTTTGAAAGTTTTTGCCTAATACTGTCAAAATTGGCCTTCCTCCAATTTAGAACTTTAACCTTTAGGCCCAGTCTATCCTTTTCCACAACTTTTTAAAACTAATAGAATTATGGTTACTGGCCCCAAAGTGATTAGATTCCCTACAGTGTGGGGACATGCCCTTTGGCCCAACAAGTCTACATTGACCCTCCGAAGAGTAACCCACCCAGACCCATTTCCCTCTGACTAATGCACCTAACACTCTGGGCAATTTACCATGGCCAATTCACCTGACCCGCACATCTTCGGACTGTGAGGAAACCAGAGCAAACCCAAGCAGACACGGGGAGAATGTGCAAACTCCACACAGACAGTCGCCCAAGGCTGGAATCAAACCTGGGTCCCTGGCACTGTGAGACAGCAGTGCTAACCACTGAGCCACCATGCCGCCCACAACTGATGCCTCAGTCACCTGCAGTGCCTTATTTCCCACGATTAAGTCAAGTTTTGCACCTTTCCTTGTAGGTACATCCAGATACTGAATCAGAAATTTTTCTTGTGCACACTTAAATTCCTCTCCATCTAAGCCCTTAACACTATGGCAGTCCCAGTCTATGTTTGGAAAGTTAAAAGTCCCCAACATAACCAGCTTATTATTCACAGAAACGGATTCTTTCCTCAAGGCCATGATTCTCTCTGGGTGGATTTTACTGGATGGAAGAGCAAATTTGTACATTAGCTTATTAATTGGAAGATCAGTTCTCCTTAATGGCGGTAAAATTCCCAATTAAATCCACTAACATCTGTCAAACTTCTGCAATGTGCCAGCCAATATTTTTCACCTGCACACTAATTTCACTTATCGAGAACTGACTGAAAGAGTGATGTAAACATGTTGTGTGCTACCTTTGGAAAGGAAACTGGATAATGTAAAGGGAAAGAATAAGGTTGCTCTCTCAGAACGAGGGGAAAGGTTGAGAATAAGAAGAGTCCTTCATGATAACTTCAGCCAGCGTGAGAATTGAACTTAAACGGTTGGCAGCACTCCGTATCACAAACTGGCCATCCAACCAACTAAGCTATTTGATCCCTAGCTATACTTAACAAGGCAAAAGACTACAGGAAAGAAAGGGGAGTGAAGACTAACTCAAGGCAAATCAAAATATCCTGGGTGTTGGAAGTTTGAAATAGAAACAGAAATTGTCAGAAATAATCTGAGACTGATACAAAGTTTTATGATTTGCTGTTTATTAAAATAAAAGGGACTGGAAGCCTTTCATTTGATAAGGATGAAAACTTTTAAAGTGGTCCATCTTTTAGGTTTTCTGAATTATATCAGAGAGGAAAATAGTATTCCGACAGATATACCTTAATATTGATGACTAGAAAAAGAGAGGATGCCATACTCTCAATTTCTAATAATTCTGTTAGACACGACACTCCTGACTGTAACAGAAATTTGGTGGAAAAAATTCTATCAATTCTCCTTTCCCACTGGGCACAGGTAACAGCAACCAACAAGGGTGACAGAATTATACTGAAACCTTATACTCCTGACTTGGCATATCCACAACTCTACCATTATCAACCAGCTGGGAGCAGCACCAAGAATATCTAAAACTGGAGGTGTTAACCTGGTGAAGCTACAAAAGAGGACTACTTGCAAGCCAAAGTACATAAGCAGCAAGTGATACAGATAAGTGATCCCATAACCAATGGCTTAGATCTCAGTTCTGCAAGCCTGACATAAGGCATTGTGAATGTGCATTGTGGACCTCAAACATTGGAGGAGGAGATTCCACAAACATCCCAATCTTTAATGATGCAGGAACCCGTCATATCTGCATAAAAAAAAAGCTGAAGTGTTGAGTGGATGATCCATCTTGGCCTCCTCCAGAAGTCCGTTGTATCACAGATGTCAGTCTTCAGCCAATTCTATCACTCTAGATGGTACCAGGAAACAGTTGGAGGCACTGGATGCTACAAAGGCTGTGGATCCTGATAATGAAGATGTGTGATCCAGAACTTTCCTCACCGCTATCCAAGCTGTTCCAGCACAATTACAACACCTGAAAGTGGAAAATTGTCCAGTTATATACACAAAAGCTTGACCATTCCAACATGGCCAATTATCACCCATCAGTCTACTCTCAATCACTGGTAAAGTGATGGAAGGTGTCATAGTAAGTGCTTTCAAGCAGCACCAGCTCAGCATTAACCTGCTCAGTAATGCCAGGGTTACTGTTTGGGTTTCACCAGGGCCATTCAGCTCCTGACCTCATTGCAGTCTCTGTTCAAGTATGTACAAAAGAGCTGAATTCGAGAGGTAAGGTGACCTCAAGGCTACATTTGACCAAATGTGGCATCAAGGATCCCAAACAAGTCTGGAATCAGATATTAATCAGATGGAATCCTTCTTCCAGTTGAAATCATATCTGGCAGACAGGAAGATGGTTGTGGTTGTTGGAGGTCAGTCACTTTAGTTCCAGGACATCTCTGCAGGAGTTCCTCAGAGTAGTGTCCTAGGCGCAACCATCAAAAGGTCTGAAATGGGGATGTTTGCTGACGATTGCCCAAATATTTAACACCATTCACAACTCCTCAGATCTTGAAGCAGTAAATGTACAAGAATGCATAATATGTAGATTTGGGGTGACAAGTGGCACATAACAGTCGTGCCACATAAATGCCAGGCAATGACCATCTCCAACAAGAGAGAATCTAACCACTGTCCCTTGACATTCAATGGTGTGATCATCACTGAATCTAACATTATCAACATCCCAGGATTACCAGTGACCAGAAACTGAAATGGACTAGCCATATAAATACTGTGGATACAAGTGCAGATCAAAGCCAGTGAATAAATCAACTCCTGTCTCTTCAGAGCCTGCCCACCATCTCCAAGGCACAAGTCAGGAGCATGATGGAATACTTCCTATATGTCAGGGGGAGTACAGCTCTAACACTGAAGAAGCTTGACACCTTCCAGGACAAAGCAGCTCATTTGACTGGCATCACACCCAGAAATATCCACTTCTCCCAGCACCAACACTCAGTAGTAGTGTCTATCATTTACAAGAAGCACTGCAAAAGTTCCTTAGAAAGTGTTTTCCAACCCGTGGCCACTTCATGTAGAAGGACAAGGGAGCCAATACGTGGGAGTACAGCCATCTGCAAGTTCCCCTCCAAGTCACTCACCATCCTGACTTGGAAACATATCAACTTTCCTTCAATGTTACTGGGTCAATATCCTGCAATTTCCTCACTGACAGAATCTTAAGTGTAACTGCATGAAATCAACTGCAGTAGTTGAAGTAAGAAGCACATAAGTCTATGGGATGAATTTGCATTTGCAGAATTGTATTTGCAGATACATTCTATTTTGTTCAAAACGCACACAATCTGTAAGCGGTCAAAATTTTTTAAAACCATATGATGTTTTACAAATTCTGACTTTGGAAATAGAACCAGTCTGACTCAAGATTGGAATACATACAGACTCTATCCTCACACCTTTAATGCATTGTCTGAGCTGAGATGTCACTTTTTTTTATATAAAACCTTAAGTTATCTCAGGAATATGACTTGAAAGAAGTTCTGGGATTTACATATTAATAAACTGAAACCTGCAACCCATTCTAAAAGATGAAAGACGCAAAGCAATCTAGGTTTGTTCAATATATTGCATCAGTTGTATGTTACTGTGACCTTTTGCTATAAATTCTGTGTCCTATGATCCTGCTCCACCTGATGAAGGAGCTGTGCTCCAGAAACTTGTACTTCCAAATAAACCTGTTGGACTACAACCCGGTGTTGTGTGATTTTTAACTTTGCCCAACCCAGTCCAACACATTGTAGTTGAAGTAGGTAGCTCCCCAGTACTTTAAGAGCAACTCCAGAGGTGTAATAAATCCTGGCCCAGCCAGTGGGTCCAAATATCATGAATGAATAAAAAGTGCTACATGCAGAGGATCTATATTGGAAGAATTAAGTAGCTTCTGTTCTGATAATCAGATTACAGGCTGTATCATGATTTAAATATCTCTACCTTTAGGAGTAAATAATAGACAGCGATGATATTTCCCCTACATGAATAAACTTGAGCAGATGTCTGACTGCTTCAAACACTGACTACACTAATGCCACACCAATTGCTCTTGAATTCCCTGTTGCCGCTGAATATTACCAATTTGCTGCTGATTGTTTACTGGAACTGTTCTAGTTAATATTGCGAGGCCTCTCCAGGGATTAAGAAAGACCCGAACATAATAAGGAGATGGCTGGCCTTCCTTTCAAAGCTACCTCACAACTACTGTTGGCCTGTACCTCTGTTTCAATGTGCCTGCTTTGCCGATTCTGTGGAATTTTAGCAAAATTTAAAAACAAATCATGAGGCACAGATATGATTTACTTTTTGTTTTAAATCAGAGACAGTGCATCTGTAGATGCACCTCTTCAGAGATACAAGGGGTTTGTGCCTTTTATTCTTTGCCTCCTACTCAAATTTCACCCACTGTTTTGGGAAGGTGGTAACATCAATTGCTCTTCAGATCGACAATCCCCAGTAGCTCGACAATATCTCATTGAACTAGCCATTCATTCAGGGACCATGATGGGGTGCCCTGACTGTCTATTATATCACGGAGTGAATCAGCTGAGCCTGACCCTGTCTGCAACTAAAGTAGCTGAACCATCTGTGAGAAGAAACACAGGCAGTTTTTATTTGTCATCTTGCATTGTTTGTTCCCTCCTTCTCTATAAGCTGAGGTCTGGTTTACCCAGAGCAGTTTTTGAAAATGGACCACTGCCTGGATAACTCCGGAGATTAATTGTACGGTAATTATTTAGTGCTGCAGTGCAGAGTACAGCCAACATTGGTTCTAGGTTGTATCTGCTTCTGAAATGCTGGCATGATTTCAAATATGACTGTGCCCCATGCTCTTTAATTGCCTCAACAAAAGAACCAAGACTCACTGTCGCATTGTGCTCAAGATAAGGAAATGTAATTAATTTATGGGAATACTAGTAAAGGGGTCATAAAATAATTCTAATGCAGGTTAATTAGCACAACTGGAGATACCACTAAGAAAATTGAGAATAGAGGGTTATGGGCAATTTTTTTGTTCCAAGTGCCAGGAAGAACCGATCAAGAAAGACAAAGGAGTTTATTATAGGAAAGGGGCGGGTATTCCATTACATAAAATTGTATTGAATTAACAGGGCAGAAACAAGCCAATCAACCCAATTGATTTATACTGTGTGCTTCTTATGAGTCTACTCCATCTAGTTCGTCCAACCCTTTGTGCATATCCATGGATTTCTTTCTCCTTCATGTACTTTCCTAGCTTCCCTTTTGATACATATTGATACATGTTCCTCAACTGCTCTTAGACAAAGCAAATTCTACATTCTCACCACCCTCTGGGTAAAACAGGACAACAGTTCAACTGTGCCTACTGCAGCAAAGCAAGGCTTAATGTTTTTACAACTGATTATGTTTTGGAGCATGCTTCAAGTCAGTGGCCTGTACACAATCTGTCCCGGTGGCTAATAAAAATCACCAACAAACACAGCAAACAAAAATAAATCAATGAACTGTGGTGATTCCAGCTGATGGTGATACAACTACTTAGACACTGAAATATATTCATATGAGGTTGCAGATAGTCTTTAATAACAGGACATAGGTGTAATGTGCAGTAGAGAGAAAAGCAAATAAAACATATGTACATAACGAAAGCTCTTAACACAAATAATAAACAGAGTTTCAAACTGTTTTCCAGCACAGTACACTTACTGATGCTCATTACAGACAGCAATTACTCCTATCCTAACTCTAAACTTTTACTCCACACAGTTTCCTTTCCTTGGATTGCAGAGCCAGTTTTACATTGCCTTTCTAAATCCTCTGGTATGAATTCTGATGGCTTAAGCTTTTAGTTCTAACAACTTGAAGATTCCTATTCAAACTCTCCTGGCTCAAAAACTCCACAAACTAAAGCACTTTGGCTAAGGGTAAGGTGACTGATATTCCTGGTTAACAGCTCAAGTTGTCCTTTCGGAGAAACTTGCCTTCATTCTGAACTGAACTCCTGATTCTTCTGGACTGAGACTTTGCAACTTCTGTTCTGAACTCAAAACTGAGCTGGTGGTTTTCTGGTCTGTTACAGACTCAGTGCTTCTAAACATGACATTCATTCACACTGCAGGAGCACTGCCAAGTGTTTGACAACAGTAACATACGTTATTGTAATAAAACAGAGAACTGTGGATGCTGGAAATCTAAAACAAAAACAGAAACTGCTGGGAGAAACTCAGCAGATCTGGCAGCATCCGTGGAGAGAAAGCAGAGTTAACATTTCGGGTTGAGTGACCTGAACTATCCACAGAAGCCACCAACTCGCTCTTCATTTACACGTGGACAGTCCTTGACACTGGTCCAGCTTCCTCAGAGTGAACATATATTAATATGTATCAAAAGGGAAGCCAGGAAAGTACATGAAGGAGAAAGAAATACATGGATATGCACAAAGGGTTGGATGAACTGGATGGGAGTAGACTCATAAGAAGCATAAACACAGTAAAGATCAATTGGGGTAATTGGCTTGTTTCTGCCCTTTAATTCAATACAATTTTATGTAATGGAATACCCGCCCCTTTCCTATAATATATCTGTCAGCCAGGGCTCCTTGATTGAATCAGATTATCAGCCCCAATCAGGGAATTTATATTCTGAGGTCTACCAGATGACCTCATTACAATCACTACAACTTTCTTCAGTACATTCTGACTATTCTGAACAAGAATCACTGGACTTGAAACATTAACTCTGCTTTCTCTCCGTCAATGCTCCCAGACCTGCTGAGTTTGTTCAGCAATTTATGTTTTACTTTACAATCCTTCTTAGTATCGAATCATTTAGGTCATTGTTCCAAATTACTTTCTGACCTGCCGTAAAAAGAAATTTCCTTCTCAGAACTGACACACATACATCTACAATATTTTACAAATACAAATTTGTAAAGGAAATGCATAGATTTTCCTTTCATCACAGAATAAAAAGCATTCAAATGGTATAGAAAAAAAGTCAGTATAAACATCAAAACATTAAAGATATACTGGGCATTGATTTATATACAATTCAGTGCTGAAACAGGCCAATCTCAGAAAATGGATGGAATGGTCAGGAACATTCAGCCCATCAAGTACATTGTCTTCACTGATTTGATACAATCCTCATCAGTTAAAGATGTATTTAGTTTGACTCTACACTAGCCGTACGATTTCCTGAAACCTTTCCCTGCCAGCCAAGAAAGTTAAACTCAACAACATCCATTCACAAGCACATAAATGCAGCATTTACCTTCATGATCCATCTCCACTCATTTCCTTCCCATTGAAATTACTTCACAGCAAAATTCTCATTTGAAGCTACCATCAGCTTCAATATCATCAACAGGATAGAGAATGATAAAGAGTGGTAAAGATAAAGAAACAACAGAGCTAAGGAAAATGAATTCGATATTCAAGCTTTTTGTTAAAGTACATTTGAAAACTCATTTACTTCACTGTATTGTCTCCTGAAAACTGAAAACACATGGAGACCATTCACAATACAGGAGAATGCGATGCAGAGTCTTTTAAAGAAAATCAGGAAACTGTTTTAGAGCTTGATCCAGACACATTATTTATGATAAATTTTGGACAGGGAAGAGAACACTAAATGTATAGTTGTCCATTTATCGGTGCTAGAAATGCAGTCATTCATATTGCTGGAAGTGTAGCTCGCTCCATTTTAACTTGGACAATTTTTAGTCATCTGGGGTGCCTGTCAGGACAGACCATCAATTTCTTAAATGTGCAAATTAGATCCTATGCTTGTAGCAGGTACATGAGTGCAAAATTGTAATCAATTATATAGGAAGTCATAGCAGCATATTTAGAAAACATTATCTAACCAAATACAGTCAGCATCGTTTCACAAAAGGAAAATCATCATAGAATCCCTGCAATGTTGGAGCAGCCCACAGTGTCCACACCAACCCTCTGAAGAGCATCCCACTCAGACTCACTCCCCTGTAATCCTCCATTTCCCATGGCCAATCCACCTAATCTTTGCACCACGAGAAGAAACTGGAGCACCAGAGAAAACACACGCACACACAGGGAAAACATACAAATTCCACATAATTGCCTGAGGCTGGAATTGAACCCAGGTGCTTGGCATTGTGGGACAGCAGTGCTAACCACTGAGCCACTGTGCTGCCCCTAATCATGTCTGTCTAATTATTTAGAGATTTTTGAGGAAGTCTCAACCAGTGTGCGGACAGGAATACTAATAGATGTATTTAGATTTCAAGAATATTTTCAACAAGATACCTCACAAAAGATCAAGTCACTTAGTTCCTTGAAACTGGAGTCACAGATACAGGATATATAAGAAGGAATTTGGCATACTTGCCTTCATTGGCCAGTTTGTTGAGTACAGGAGTTGCTGCTGTACAGTACATTGATTAGATGGGATGTTCTTTGGAGGGTCGGTTTGGACATGATGGGCTGAATAGCTTGTTTCCAAAATGTAGGGATTCTATGTTCTATATGCATCTGGATGGGAAGATAAGTAGGAAGGGTTTAGAGGGATGTGGGCAAAATGCTAACAAATGGGACTAGATCAGTTCATGGACTGAAGGATCTGTTTCCATGCTTTATGACCCTCTGACCCATGGTGTTGGAGGTAGTATATTGCCATTTGATATAGAACTGGCTCATGAGCAGGAAATAGCAAGTTGAGATAAGGGGTTATTCTGCTGGTTGGTGGCTTATGAGCAGTAGGATTCTACAGGGATCAGTATTAGATCCATAAATAGAACACAGAACATAGAATGTTACAGCGCAGTACAGGCCCTTCAGCCAGCGATGTTGTGCCGACCTATGAAATTAATCTGATGCCCATCTAACCTACACCGTTCCATTATTATCCATATATATGCCCAATATCCATTAAACACCCTTAACGTCGGCGAATCTACTACTGTTGCAGGCAGGCCGTTCCATGCCCCTATTTCTCTCTGAGTAAAGAAACTACCCCTGACATCTGTCCATTATCTATCGCCCCTCAATTTAAAGCTATGTCTTCTCGTGTTAGCCTTCACCATCCGAGGAATAAGGGTCTCACTGTCTACCCTATCTAACCCTCTGATTATCTTATACGTCTTGATTAAGTCACCTCTTAACCTTCTTTTCTCTAATGAAAACAGCCTCAAGTCCCTCAGCCTTTCCTCATAAGATCTTCCCTCCATACCAGACAACATCTTAGTAAATCTCCTCTGAACACTTTCCAAAGCGTTAACATCTTTCCTATAATGCGGTGACCAGATCTGCACGCAATATTCCAGGTGCAGCCTTACTAGTGTATTGTATAGCTGAAGCATAACCTTGTGGCTCTGAAACTCAATCCCCCTACACATGTGATGCCAACACATCATTTGCCTTCTTAACAACCCTATCAACCTGTGTGGCAACTTTCAGGGATTTATGCATCTGGACACAGAGATCTCTCTGTTCATCTACACTGCCAAGAATTTGACCATTAGCCCAGTAGTCTACATTTCTGTTACTTCTTCTGAAGTAAACTACCTCACACTTTTCCACATTAAATTCCATTTGCCACCTCTCAGCCCAGCTCTGCACCTTATCTATGTCCCTCTGTAACCCGCAACATCCTTCAGCACTATTCTGCCTACCTTAATGTCATCCACAAATTTACTAATCCATCCTTCTATGCCCACCTCCAGATCAGTTATAAGAATGACAAACAGCAGTATCCCCAAAACAGATCCTTGTGGTACACCACTGGTAACTCAGTTCCAGGATGAACATTTCCCATCAACTGTCTTCTTTCAGCCAGCCAATTTCTGATCCAAACCACTAAATCACCTTTAATCCCGAAACTCCGTATTTTGTGCAATAGCCTACCATGTGGAACCATATCAAACGCCTTACTGAAGTCCATATACACCACATCAACTGTTTTACCTTCATCCACCTGCTTTATCACCTTCTCGAAGAACTCAATAAGGTTAGTGAGGCACGATGTACCCTTCACAAAACCGTGTTGATTATCTCTAATCAAGTTATTCCTTTCCAAATGATTATAAATCCTATGCCTTATAACCTTTTCCAACACCTTACCCACATCCGAAGTAAGGCTTACTGGCCTATAACTACCAGGGTTGTTCTGATTCCCCTTCTTAAACAAGGGAACAACATTTGCTATCCTGCAGTCTTCTGGCACTACTCCTGTTGACAATGATGACATAAAGATCGAAGCCAAAGGCTCTGCAATCTCCTCCCTGGCTTCCCAGAGAATTTGACGATAAATCCCATCCGGCTTAGGGGTCTTATCTATTTTTAGTTATTCCAAAATTGCTAAAACCTCCTCTTTGTCAACCTCAATCTCATCTAATCTTGTAGCCTGTAAATATTTTCACTAACATTGTCCCTTTCCAACATGAATACTGGCGAAAAGTATTCATTAAGCGCTT
Source organism: Chiloscyllium plagiosum (assembly GCF_004010195.1). Lineage (NCBI taxonomy): Eukaryota > Metazoa > Chordata > Chondrichthyes > Orectolobiformes > Hemiscylliidae > Chiloscyllium > Chiloscyllium plagiosum. The sequence goes on from NC_057713.1 coordinate 19,642,383, forward strand.
CACTTATGTCCTCAGATTCCACACACAACTTTCCACTACTATCTTTGATTGGCCCTAATCTTACTCTAGTCATTCTTTTATTCCTGATATTCCTGTAGAAGGACTGAGGGTTTTCCTTGATCTTATCCACCAACAACTTCTCATATCCCCTCCTGGCTCTTCTTAGCCCTCTCTTTAGATCTTTTCTGGCTAACTTATAACTCTCAAGCCCCTTAACTGAGCCTTCACTGACCAGTAGCTGGTCCTTGAGTAAGCTCCACATTTCAAGTGTGTCCATTCCCTGCAGTTTCCTTGCTCATCCTATGCATCCTAAATCTTGCCTCATCATATCATAATTGCCTTTTCCTAGTTATACCTCTTTCCCTGCAATACATACCTATCCCTGTCCATTGCTATTGTAAACATGTTCATAATATATATTAATGACTTGATGCTGTGAGCGACTTCTCTATGTGACTTTTGTGAGGTACATTGTTGAACAAGTTACCTTGATCAGTAGGGTAATGGGATAAAGTAGAAAAGTGGACATGAGGAATGATGGATCAACCACGATTCTTTTGAAGTGGGCTCGAGGGGAAGAACGGCTTACTGTTGTTCCTTTCTTGTATCAAGTGTACACTCTGACTGACTTAGTGTTTGATACTCAAAGGGAGGAACTTAAGGAAGGAACCCATAAAAGGGTTTTATTTTCATGTTTGAATGTCTGGGATAGACAGAAGGGACTCCTCTGAGGCTATGTGAGAAAATCAAAGCTTGTTGTTATCTCCTTCTCTCTAGTTCACCTCCCATGTTCCAGAGTTGAAAGACTAATCCACTCACACCAAGATCCTACTACTGATGAACAACCTCCAGAGAAGTACATATGTGATTTAGGCTCTCCCTGCAGCCACTCTGCCCAATGTGAATGCAAGTCACATATCACAACTCTTTATTTAGCTTAGTTGCATGACATTTGGATTGCACACGTAGAGCCTCACTTTTTTCAACACTCAAAAGATCCTCAACGTGAAATATCAGTATGATGTGCAGGACTCTTTACAAACGTGCATCTGAATTATGAGCAGAATAAGGTGCTGAGCCCATCAACTTTGTCCCACCATACAAAACAATAATGGCTGACCTGCTTCCTCCATACGCTCACGTGACAACCTGTCACCTGTGTGCTCATCAAAAACCTGTCTGCCCCGCCTTAACAATCTTCAAAAACGCTGCTTCCATAGCTTTTTGAGGAAGGGAGGTCGAAAATGTTTTTCTTGACAAAAAACATTCTCTCCCTCACCACTTTTGACAAGTGACCTCACTTCCATGAGAGGCTACTTCCAATGTGCCTTCTGGATGTTATTTACAATGAGAAATTGATCATAAGCACACCACATAACAAAGGTAAATAGGCAAAGTCTTTTCCCTGGGGTCGGGGAGTCCAGAACTAGAGGGCATAGGTTTAGGGTGAGATGGGAAAGATATAAAAGAGACCTAAGGGGCAACTTTTTCACGCAGAGGGTGGTATGTGAATGGAATGAGCTGCCAGAGGATGTGGTGGAGGCTGGTACAATTGCAACATTTAAGAGGCATTTGGATGGGTATATGAATAGGAAGGGTTTTTTTGGATATGGGCCGGTGCTGGCAGGTGGGACTAGATTGGGTTGGGATATCTGGTCGGCATGAACGGGTTGGATCGAAGGGTCTTTTTCCATGCTGTACATCGCTATGACTCTAAGAGGTGAAGGCCAGAGGAGGTGATCTTTCATTTCTCACCCTTCCACAATGCTCAAAAAACTGAATGTAATCATTTGGTTTCTGGAAATGTTCCAGAACCTACCTTTGACCGATCGATTTGATTACCTCCTAACTCAAACAACTTTTCCACAATCGTCAACTTGTTTTCTCGAACAGCAATCAAAAATGGAGTCAGACCGGATTCCTGTAAATTAAAAAAAAGCATCAAACTGAACAAAGCAAATATGCTTAAAGGCATGTGGATATGAAAATATAACATCATCAAATGAAAGTGCCACATTCTCTGACTGTGCCATGTTGAACTTGACAGCATTAGCTGAAATATATAAGAATATCAAACACAATAGAAAATACTGACTGGCATTTAATACGGAGAATTGGAGCAAGGCTTTAACGAAGTCATGAGCCCAGTAGCCAGGGCAGAACTTGAGTGTCCATGAGCACTATAACAGAATGTTTTTTTCTTATAAACCAAGTTTGCTATTTGGCTATTTCGTCATGAAGACTGCAATGAACAGACACAGCAGTTCATGTTTTTCTGAAATTAATAACTTGTAATAAAAGTTTTATTTAAAATTTTTAATAAAACAAAATTCCTTTCAGACTCTTTATGAAATCAATGTTTTTCCCTTGGCAAATATTTAACTTGATTTGTTTTGATGTAGTAAATATGACTGTACAAAATTTTATCCTCTCATCTGCCACTAAATTGCAATCATTACTTAGGAGTTGATTTTCTGTGGTATTTCACATAACAAGTCAAAGACTTTCAAAGGAAATAGGGTTCCAGAGCAATTAACAAGACAACCAGGCTGTTCGGATGTGATTAAACTCTATTTTACAGGGATATATTCTGTTTTTATTCTTATACCTTCACTGATATTCCTAGGCCCAAATTTAAGCTTTCTATGCTGACTTTTCATCTTGTATTTAAACTCTTCTTGCCTCAACATCTCCATAGACAAGGGGACATAATTACAATTCGTGGGCGGCACGGTGGCACAGTAGTTAGCACTGCTGCCTCGCAGCGCCAGAGACCCGGGTTCACTTCCCGACTCAGGCGACTGACTGTGTGGAGTTTGCACGTTCTCCCCGTGTCTGCGTGGGTTTCCTCCGGGGGCTCCGGTTTCCTCCCACATTCCAAAGATGTGCAAGTCAGGTGAATTGGCCATGCTAAATTGCCCGTAGTGTTAGGTAAAGGGGTAAATGTAGGGGTATGGGTGGGTTACGCTTCGGCGGGTCGGTGTGGACTTGTTGGGCCGAAGGGCCTGTTTCCACACTAAGTAATCTAATACGATACCCTTCCATACCTGGGTTTTACCAGCGGTTGGGAGCTGGGGAGATTAAATGCAGAGGCAAGTTTGCTCCTGCTTTAGCAGATTGCCCCATTGACAATGAACACAGCTGGCTTTGAGCTGTGCTTTCCACCCTCATGCAGAGGAGAGTGCACCCTCCTAGAACTGGTAGCCAGTCAATTAATTGGCAGCAATACCATCGCTGGATGCAGTGTCCACTAATGGTGATTGTGAATGGAGTCAGACATCAAGTGAAGTTGTCGGAGGTTGTGGTCATATGACCATGGTTACACCAGCACACCCAGTGAGAGAGATGTGGTATATGGGGTCCAAGGAGGAAGGAATTGCGGAGACTGAGGAAGTTTGTTAGGGGTGGGATATGCTTCTGAGGGAGGAAGCATAGCTTAAAGGAGTCACCTTCCAGCTTCCATTGCCAAGTCACATACTGGCAGTGAATGCTGACAGGCTGCACACTTGCAGGGACCTTTCCGGTCATGGGTTACATATTTTTCTTCTTTATTCTTCCATCAGATACAGACATTGCTGGCAATGTCAACAATTGTTTCCCCTCCCTCGAACTGTGTGGTTTGCTGGGCTATTACAAAGGACTAACAGGCAACATGCTGTATGCCTGAATTCACATGGAGGTCAGACCAGGTAAAGACAGCAGATTTCCATCCCTGAAGGCCATCAGTGATTCATATGGATTTTTATAAAATTTGAGGATTGTTTTGTGATCAAAACTACTGAGATGAGTTTAATTTAGATTTTTTTAAATTAATTGAATTTAAATTTGAATGCATTGGCCTGGGCCCATAGGTTACCAGCCCAGTAAGGCAGAAGTAGATGCTGGACATTAGAGTCAAGATTAGAGTGGTGCTGGAAAAGCAAAGAAGGTCAGGCAGCATCTGAGGAGCAGGAAAAATCAATGTTTCAGGCAAAAGTCCTTTCATCAGAATGCTCATTCCTGATGAAGGGCTGTTGCCCGAAATGTCGATTTTCCTGCTCCTCAGATGCTGTCTGACCTGCTATGCTATTCCAGCACCACTCTAATCTTGATATTAGCCCAGTAACATTGTCACTCCATCACCATCTTTCCAAATCATAGTGGTGGTCAGAGTAGCTCATTAAGTCATTGTTAATTTGTCAATTAAAAGCCTGAATTGGTCCATGAGCAATCAGACTTCCTGACACTTCCTCTGACATTGCTAACGTCCCCTGCCCCCAGCTGCATACATACTCTTGGGGTGGGACAGGGGGAGCATCAGGAGCAAATGCAGATGTAAGACATTTAATAGACTGCTTTCCTTAATGATGAGAGGGAAAAGTGTATGAGAAATGGGAGTTTTGTTTTATGCAGTAACTTGTTATGATCTTGAAAGTGCTGCCTGAAATGGTGATCATAACAATTCAATAATAACATTGTTATATTTGGGTGAAATATGGACAATTAAATTTTAATTTTCATCATCTAACCATTGATCCATTTCATGAACTCAAATGGTTTTAAAAGGAAAAATAGACCTAACATCTCTGTGGTGGTTTCCTGATCATAAATTGATGAAGCTTTATGAGACCTATGAGGAATAAATAAAATTTATGATAGTCTCACGATCACAATTCAAATTTAAATTAAATTCAAGTGGCTGTCATCATGAGATTTGAACCTGTTACCCCAAAGTCCTCACTGAAATTATGATTTTATCTACAGACATCAAAACCAAGGAAACTGTGTTGGTGTCAAAAGACTCACATCTCCTGTTTTAATGCATAGTCGGATGATAATTTCACAGATTGGCTGATTAAAGGGAGGCATACCGGTTAGCCAGTTTAGCAAGACAATGGAGCTGGACTCAAAGACATACTGAACTATATTTGCACAACTGCTTTTCAACAGCAGAGAGGGAGAAAGAAAAATTAACAATAATATTGGCATGGTTGGAAACCAGTCATAAATGGGCCACTCCTTTGAATTTCTCCTTTGAATCCTCCCACTTCCTCCAGACCAAAGGGGGATGCTGCCTGAATTGCTGTGCTCTTCCAGCACCACTAATCCAGAATCTGGTTTCCAGCATCTGCAGTCATTGTTTTTACCTCTACCATAAATGGGCCACTTTCTAGTTGGCAAGATGTAACAATGGTATGCTACAGGGATCAGATCTGGGACCTCAGATTTTTACAATTTAGAAAAATGAGTTGGTTGAAAGGCCCAAAGGTATGGATATTAAATTCAATAAAGGATATAGTTAAGTGAGTGAACAAGGATCTGGCTAATGGAGTATAGTGCAGGAAAATGTGAAATTGACTATCTTGCTGGAAGGACTAAAGTGGTAAGAGATTGCAGAGCACTGAGATCTGGGTGTCCAGGTGCTTGATTTATAAATGGTTGGTATACAGATACAACAAGATAATGGAATGTTATCATTAATTGCATTAGGTCAGATTGGGATAGCTGGTTGGTGCAAATGAGTTGATTCCAAGAGTCTGTTTTCATGCTGTATTACTATGACTCTATAAAGTTCACTGTTAAAATGTTAGGGGTTGTCCAACTAAGACAGAGATGAGGAGTTCTTTTTCCTCATTGTGATGAGACTTTTTAACAGCAAAGGAAGGTAGGTTACTGATAAGCAAATGAGTGAAGGCTTATCATGAGTAATCACATCAACCATGGATCATACTAAATGGTACTTAACAAGCTCAAGGGCTGAGTAACTAATGTCTACTCCTATTTTATATGTTTGCTTGCTTCGATTATATTTCCAATTGGAACTTTCATCCTCCTTCCCTGTATACCTCTCATTATTTCAGAAGCCATTATCCGGTGGAAAATCAACAATTCAGCAAGAATTCTAGATTCCATTACTGCTCAGAATACAAGGCAAACAGTAAACTACAGTGTTTTCAAGTTAAGAATCTAATTCCTAAAGGACTCTAAGGACTTTTTAAAAATGTGTCACATGTATTCGCCCTGTCCGTGCTTGATGTAGTACATTTACTCCTTTACTTTCTCTGGTGTTTGTGTATGAAGATTTTGTTGTGATTTTATCATCTTTCTTGGGGATAGAAGGTCATAAAATTCTTTTCTTTCACTCAAGAAAAACTTGGTAATTGGCTCCTTCATTTTCTAGCAAATTTTAATTGAAGTTTTTTTGGTTGCGAGGTAAAAGGAAATAAAAACATTTGTTGCAATTGACCAAGAGGAGAGTTAATTCCCAGTCCACATCTGATTGTAAAACATTCCCATAGAATTGGAGTGATGGTTGTGGTGGTGGTGGTGAGTTAAATTGCTCCTTTCAGAACTGTTTAAAAAGAGAAAGTGGAAAAAAAGTCTTCTTGAACCTCTAAAATTACAAGTGCTAACAATTCTATGTTTAATATTAATACTTTCATGAATAACTTATGAAAAATTGAAAGCCCTGTCCTTGGGAGAATTAAAAAAGGTGCAGATAGACACTTAGAAGTGGAGATCACCTCGAAAGCTAGAAAAACAGAAATTACAAAACAAGTGTCTACTTAGAGGTGGAAAGTGAACCAGATAAACTGAAATTGGAACGGCAGAGATTAGAGATTAAAACAGAGAAAAGAAAAAGGAGGAAAGAAAATTCCAGGAAAGGAAACAAGAGTGCGAGAGATGAATGGAAAGGAGAGAGATATTGAATGTTAAAAATCACACAACTCCAGGTTATAGTCCATCATGTTTAATTGGAAGCACACTAGCTTTCGGAGCGACGCTCCTTCATCAGGTGAAGTGTGCTTCCAATTAAACCTGTTGGACCATAACCTGGTGTTGTGTGATTTTTAACTTTGTACAGCCCAGTCCAACACCGGCATCTCCAGATATTGAATGTGTGTGTGTGTGTGAGAGAGAGAGAGATTGAGTGAGAGAGAGAAAAAAAGAATACAAAGAAAGAGAAAGTGAAAGTGAGTTCCAAATGAAATAGCTCCAGCTCAGAACAGAGACAGAATGCAGACAGTTCTGATGAGGGAAACACACCTAACTCAGATTTAAGGGGTGGAGAATTCAAGTTTGCCCCTTTAATTCCAAGAGTTTAAGAGGACGGGCTTGTCAGTTTCCTTATATCCTTTGAAGGTTAGCACAGTAGATGAAGTGACTACTCCAATGCGAGGCATTGGACAGGTTGAGAGGGGAAGCTCATGAAGGTTACTCTCTCTTACTCGAGGGATGTGCCACTGACAATGAGGCAAAAAAAGGGGCTGATTCAAGAGCAGACCATAATCGCTAGAAAAAAGCCTGACCAAACTAATTTAGATAGCTTTAGCAGCTCGTTTTTGACCTGTGGATGTGGACACTTCACATTGAGGATACCTGTGAAAACCTTTGTGAAGTAATTCTTGGTGCATTGAAAAATCCATACCCTTTTAAATTCAAACATACATCGTGGAAAACAGATAAGTAGGGTCCAGAAAGGCAGCAATTCCAGCTGTTGACTATGATTTGCCATACAGACCCATAAAATCAGAGAAATTGGGGTCTGAAAGCTGTCACTGACCAGAGGGGGCTAAATATCTCTGAGGAGAAAGTGAGGTCTGCAGATGCTGGAGATCAAAGTTGAAACTTTATTGCTGGAACAGCACAGCAGGTCAG
>NC_057713.1:19650055-19682823 GCF_004010195.1 Chiloscyllium plagiosum
TCCTGTTCCCTGGATGCTGCCTGACCTGCTGTGCTGTTCCAGCAATAAAGTTTCAACCTAAATATCTCTGAGACAAGCTGGAGAGAAAGGAGAGGCCAGGCAGAGAAGGCAGGAAAATGCCTAACCACTAACAGCAGGGATTCAGATGGAAGACAGGTAGGAAATCAACCTCAAATTCTTTCACTCAGAAAATTAGGGTATGTGAAAGGAAATAGTTAGCTCCTCCATTTCTCAGAAGCTCGAGCTGCAGGGCCAGATTCTGGAGCATTAAAAGTGGCCCATCAGCGCTAACACGAATAGCTGGCATTCATAGGGATTGTAACCCTCGGTACAATAAAGCAGCTGCACAGAAATGAGCATTCCTGAGAAACTGGCTGCTCACAAACCTTGCTAGTGGGGAAGAGAAAAGATTTTCCACCAGCAGTCAATTTAAGCTCCAACGTGCTATAAGGGCTCTGGGAAAGTATACAGAGGTGCCACTGAATAAGGTTTACTTCATGAATGTGTTGTGACCTTTGAGCCATGGGTGTCGCCCCAAGTTTTGCGATGCCAAAGATATATAGTTTATTGGGAAACAATGGGCTGGCAGCCAAACCTACCCCTAGAATGGAAAAAAAAGCTCAGATAACTGGAAAGACTGGACCAAGCCAGTAGCAGAAAGGCTGAGAGTATTGTGAGCGGATCTGGACACCACACATTAGGACAGATATATTGACCTTTGAGAGAGTACCCCATGGGTTTGCAAGAATGATACCAGGATTTCAGGGGTTAAATTTGAGGAGAGATTTTACAAACAAGACCTGTTTTCTCAAAAATTTAGAAAAAATAGGGGTAATGGGATCGAAGTTTTCAAGCTAATAAGAGGGAAAGACAATGCGCATAAAAGTAAAGTATTTGTCACTGGTTGGGAATTCTAGAACTAGGGGACATGGTCGGAAAATTAGGGTCAGACCGTTCAGGAGCGATTAGGAAGCACTTCTCCACGTAAAGGATGGCAGCTGTTTGGCAACCTCTTCCACAAATAGCAATGGATGCTAGATCAGTTGTTGATTTGAAATCTGAGAATCAATAAATTTTTGTTAAGGTGAGGTATTAAGAGACGTGGGCCAAAGTCTCATTTAATTGTGGAACAAGCTAGAGGGATGGAATGGCCTACTCATCTTCCTATGTTCCCAAACTTTACAGTGGACAGTAAAACTCATGAATTAGGTGTGGATCAGGAAGTCTCACTTGAATTAAACAGGGCTGAGGTCAGGCCAGCAATATCAAAACAGGTCGGGACCAGACCCAAATGTGTAGAGTCAACAGATTAAAAGCAAGGTGAGGCAGGGCCAGGGAAAGGGCAATTGATGCAGAGATCTGTTTAACAGGTACCTTCATGGTAAAAGTACTGGAGGACCAGATGATTTCTCTGGCAGGGAAGGAGAAAGTGAAAGAGCCACAGGACAGGATAGCATGATGGTAGGTGTGATCTAAAGAAAGTGAAATGGATTATTGGAAAAACCCATTGCCAAAACAAAGGGGGAAGGAAATGAAACATGCTCTACAGCTGACACGACCAATGGAGGTCACCTCAGGCATATCCATGAGTTTACCACAGAATTACCTATTAGGAAGTCCAAGGAACAAAACCTAGACTGAAATCTCAAACAATTAAATCAAATTGATGCAAGAAGGCGTTTGGTACGCTTTCATTTATTGGTCAGAGTATTGAGTACAGGTGTTGGGAGGTCATGTTGTGGCTGTACAGGACATTGGTTAGGCCACTGTTGGAATATTGCATGCAATTCTGCTCTCCTTCCTACTGGAAAGATGTTGTGAAACTTGAAAGGGTTCAGAAAAGATTTACAAGGATGTTGCTAGGGTTGGAGGATTTGAGCTATAGGGAGAGGCTTTACAGGCTGGGGCTGTTTTCCCTGGAGCGTCGGAAGCTGAGGGGTGACCTTATAGAAGTTTACAAAATTATGAGGGGCATGTATGGGGTAAATAGTCAAAGTTCTTTTCCCTGGGGTCAGGGAGTCCAGAACTAGAGGGTGTAGGTTTAGGGTGAGAGGGGAAAGATATAAAACAGACCTATGAGGCAACTTTTTCACACAGAGAGTGGTACGTGTATGGAATAAGCTGCCAGAGGATGTGGTGGAGGTTGGTACAATTGCCACATTTAAGAGGCATCTGGATGGGTATATGAATAGGAAGGGTTTGGAGGGATTATGGGCCGGGTGCTGGCAGGTGGGACTAGATTGGGTTGGGATATCTGGTCGGCATGGACGGGTTGGACCAAAGGGTCTGTTTCCATGCTGTACATCTCTATGACTCTAAATGAGAGTGAGGTGAAGAATGCAAAGTCTAGACAACCCACAAGAGGGAAACCTCAGATTATTGCACACTGACTTCCAGAAATCAACCTTGTAAAATGCCTGAATCCAGTATGTATTGGACAGTGAAGGGTTAAAATTTGGTTGCATAGCCCAGTGAACAAGTCCAAATTTTAATTCCAAAGGAGGTTGTGAATCCAGGTTAGGACAATGCAGAATGTGTGTATTTTTAATTAGATTAGATTTCCTACAGTGTGGAAACAGGCCCTTTGGCCCAACAAGCCCACACCAACCCTCCGAAGAGTAACCTAACCAGACTCATTCACCCACCCTACATTTACCCCTGACTATTGCACCTAACAAAGGAGGGAGCAATCAAGCAATGCCACTTTTGCCAAAACCCAGGATTGAACCAGGGACCTTTAGATCTTAAGTCTAATGCTCTCCCAACTGAACTATTTTGACTGCTATTTTATAAGTACCTTGTAATGGAAAGCTCATCGCAAACAGAAAAGATCAATACTGCTCACATTTGTCCTTCATGGTGGTGAGATGTTAAAACAGTAGTAAATATTAACTGTAAAATTCTAACTCGCATGTTTGTTATAACAGACGTTCCATGGACCACAATGGTGTTTTAAAAGAAAAGAAAAAATATACCTGAAATGACTTTGAATGTTACCTGAGGAAGGCTTCCGAAACCTCATGTGGAATAAATAAGCCATCTGCATTGAAATTACCATTTTATTCTAAAGACACCAAGCACCTAAGACACCGCATCAAGAAATTCACATCACTTTTTTTAAATTCACAATTGTTCAATAATTTCCCATTATGAGGTGAAAGGCAGGCCTGCTAGCTAGCAGAAAGACAATGGAGCTGGATTCAGGAATACACACCAAATTATATTTCAACAGCTGCTTTTGAGTAGCAAGGAGAAAGAATGAAAAATGATTTTGTGCTAACAAGATCCGGAGTCTCCCAGAGCGTATCTCATCATCCCACTGAAAAAGCAATGGAAGAGAAAACTATGCAACAAGATACAGTACTCCAGGCTCCACCATTGGTCAGCACACAGTCAACCATTAAACAACTGTGTTCTCATGTGAAGAATTTAACACCTAAAAGTCTGTAAGATTTTTTAAACCTGTGTAATCTTTATGCTCCCTGTCTGTACGAGACGTTCTCTCTTGTAAATTTAATGCGTGTGTTGGATTTCACATTTTTTTAAATTGAACTAGTAAGCAATAGACTCTCTCCCCCTTTGACTCACTCAAGAAAACTCCGGTGCATTGCTGCTTCTTTTCAGCATGATCTACAGTTCGATCTAAACGTGACAACTACGTGCTAAAACAACATTAAAATATTTGTTGCTTCTGCCCCACACAGAGGGAAGCCAATTTCTCTCTTTCTTGCCTATCCTCAAAAAGTTCTGGGAGAGGAAAAAAGCGAGTGAGTGCCCTGGGCTTTCGGGGAGGCGATGGGCCGAATGTTCTCCTCTATTAGTGAGTGATTGGCCATAGAAAATCGCTGAAAACCCAACAAAAGTATCCTCAGAGGATGATCGCTGTGATTTACTGGTTTATTTAAAGCAGATTAGTTCCTTTTCTTACGAAAAAAAAGGGGAACTACCTCAAGATAGAATGAAATGCGGAATAAAATGTTGACCTGGTGATTGCAGCCCTGCGTTAAATCCAAGTTATTTCGCTTTGGTAGAGTTACTTTTGAACTCATTGACCTTCATCAATAATCAACTGCTCTTGGAAACATACACCCATCGTCAAAGCTCCGATTTTAAAGTTCGTTCAGTCAGTCATTGAGGGAACTGGGGTCCGATTGCCATGAAGAAAGAAAATAATTACCATAATAATGTAAATAATAACTTGGCTCCTTTGACCCTGCAGCAGTAAACAGAATGAAAAGTAAGTAGGAACAGAAAGTTAAATAAGTTACACACTTCGTCGGTGAGAGTGATGTGTCGGTCTCCTTTATCCATGCTCCTCAGACTATGTTCCAGCGCACCCCATTCTCCTCTGTGTGCGAGCTGCAACAGCCGGATGCCTGAGCCCACTGTTGAGCCGGAGCTGACCGAACTCGTCTCGGACATCTCCCCCACATCAGCCCGCAGTCCCCCAGGCCGCCGGCCCTACTCCTGTCCCTGCACTGTCCCAATGGCTGTGACTGCAGGCGGATCCCGTTGTCTGACCTCCCCCCACCCCCCTCCCCCCCCTTCCTCCCCTTCCCTTGCCTTCACTTCATCCTCCCGCTGCCTCTGCAGGAGGTCGGGGTTGCTGGAGATTGGAGCTGAGCTTCTGTTCAGGCTCGGCACCAATCAGGGAGTTAACTTCTCTAACTCCGCCTTTGCAACCCGTTACCTTGGATTCTGTGTGAAGACTTCATTTCGCCCCCATTCCTCATAATATTGCTGTCTCTAAGGTCGCTTTACACTTTCACACATTCCCTTTCAATGTGTGAAAGCGATTTCGTTTGTCAGTTAATCCTGATCTTTTATTTTCATTTATTAAACGCTACAAGTCTAATGGGCTTGTTGTGGAGATACTGTCTGTAACTTCAATCTTACAGTTTCAAACTTTAGGAGAAACTTTTACCTTCAAGATTTGCCTTGAGTCACCAAAATGTTAAGATTTCTAATTTTTGGGAAGAGTTTGCTGGGGACTGCAAGTTCTCTGTAATTACTTGGAGAACTGATTATTGCAAATAATAACTGAAGTGGACTTTAATCAATACTAAAAGGAAATCTCAGGCACAGGACCAAAGCCAGTTTTCACACAGTTCAGGGGAGAATCCTTACCTGTAACATGCTCGTATTTTGTTCTATTTTAGGCCCCAGCCAACAACCCGTCTTAAGTATTTTGCCAAATTAATAGAACAGAGGGAGGTGGGAACCTGGAATGTACTGCCTGGGTGGGTAGTTGAGAAGGGATACCTCACAACATTTAAGAAGTACTTGGATGAGAACCTGAAGTGTTATAACATTCCTTTGTGTCATAACAAAACGTTTGCCGTACTATGACAATAATAAATAATAAATCAAATCAAATCCTTCACAGCTTTCGGCCTAATGTGGGAAATGGTATTAGTGAAGGCAGTAGTAAATTCTTGGTGGCACTGTTTTGATTACCTGAAGGGCCTCTTCTGTACTTTGTGATTCTATGATAATCTGAATGACAAAAGTACAGAAAGAGGTCAGTTGGCCAATCCTCCTTATTCTGGATTAGTGGTGCTTGAGGAGCACAGCAATTCAGGCAGCATCCAAGGAGCTTCAAAATCGACGTTTCGGGCAAAAGCCCTTCATCAGGAATAGAGGCAGTGAGCCTGAAACGTGGAGATAAAAGCTAGAGGAGGGTGGGGGTGGGGAGAAAGTAGCATAGAGTACCCCAATCCTCCTTATGTCTGCTCACAACCTTGTCTTTCCTGTAGTCCTGCAATCTTCTGCTCTGGATAGAGTGTCACATATGAACAAAACATTCATTGGCATCCTTCTTGTTGCCATTAGTTCTTCTGTCAATTCCCTTAAATCTATTGCCTCTTGTTGATCTTTCACCATTACAAATAGTTTCTACCCAGCAACTCTGCCCAGGCTCCCTCATGATTTTGAAAGCCTCTATCAATTCTCCTCTCAGTTTTCTCCTAGGAGAATAGCCCCCAGTTTCCCCAATCACCTCCCATCCACCGCCTCCAACCTCATAGTCCCTCATGATTTTGAAAGCCTCTATCAATTCTCCTCTCAGTTTTCTCCTAGGAGAATAGCCCCCAGTTTCCCCAATCTATGCACATGACTGAAGTCCTTCATCCACAAAACCATTCTATCAGCCTCTTTTGCACTTGCCTCCCCATTCACCCTAAAGTATTGGTCCCAAATTTTGACCCAACATTCAAGCTGAGGCAGAGACAATGTTTTAGAAAGATGCGCAGGCTGGGTGCCTCAGGGATCAGTAACCTATACTCCAGCGATTCCCCTATTGATAGAGCTCATGATTCCACACATTCTTTTAATCACATTCTCTGTCAGCTATCCCGCAAATCCCCAGGTCTCTCTGCATCTGCAACCTCTTTAAGAACTGAACTGTTTATTTTATGTTGTCTCTCCTTGCTTTTCCTCACAAAATTAATCACACTTTGCTTTGAATTTCATTAGCCATTTGTCCACCTATCCTCTCAACCTGCCTATGTCTTTTAGATCCTCCTCATGGGGTACAATACTGAGAAGATATGCATAATCTGCAAATTTTGAAATTTTATCATGTGGATCCCGGTCTAGATGATCAATGAAAAGCCAAGATTATAATACAGCCTTTGGAAAGCTCCACTGTATGTCTTCCCTAGTCAGAGAAACAACCATTCAGTCCTACTTGTTGCTTACTATCACTCACCCAACTGCATACCTATACTGCTACTGATTTTTTTCTTCCATGGTTTCCAATTTTGACATTAAGCCCACTGTGTAGCACTTGTCAATGGTATTTTGAAAACCCAAATACACCAAATCAACCACATGATCAACATTGACACTTTTTGTTGTGTCGTCAAAAAAACTCAATCCACTTAGTTAAATGCAATTTGCCTTCAAGAAACCCTTGCTTGCTGACTGTTCTTAGTCAATGTCACTTGTCCAAGTGACTGTATTCTTTGGGCAAAAGTGAGGACTACAGATGCTGGAAATTAGAGTCAAGAGTATGGTGCTGGAAAGGCACAGCAGGTCAGACAGCATCCGAGGAGCAGGAGAGTTGATGTTTTGGGCAAAAGCCCTTCATCAGGACTGTATACTTTATCCTGGAACAACATTTTGAGGAGATGGTGCTTTAACAATAATGTCTATTAATCCAGTAATTTATCACATTTCATTCCTATTAATTTCCCCAGCATTTATTTTTAAACTATCAGTCATTCCTCCTTCTCAGAAGACTCTGATTCCTAGCATTTCTGGGGTATTTCACTAAGACAGAACTCAAGTGTTCAATTGGTCTGCAATTCTGGGTTTTCCATTCTCAATTCTCCCATTGCAAGACAGTAAGGGACCTACACCTGCTTTCACTAATATTTTTTACCTATTTATGTAAGTTTTTATAGTTCACTGTTATGTGCCTTGAAATACTTTGTTTACTCTCATATTACGTTACCCACTTTAATCAATCAATCTCTTGGTTCTCCTTTGCTTAATTCTAAATTATTTCCACCCTTCAAGCTTGCTGCTGTTGTATCAACGTTATAAAACTCCCTTTTTGGACCTGATATTATACTAATTTCTTTTGTTCATGATGGTGGGGCCATATTTCCTTTTGTGTTTTCTTGCATGCATTCATTCCTTCAATCTTAGAATTGTATATCCACTGTCTGTTAATGAAGTTGGCCAATCTTAATCAACCCAACACTTGTATCTTTGTAGTTTCCTTTGTTTGTATTTGGGACCCAGCTTTGGATTGGACTTCTTCACTTCCTACCCAAGTGAATAATTATATCCTGTTATGTTCACTTTTTCCTAAAGCACCCAGCACAAAATGATTATTAATTAACCATTGCACAAAACCAAATCTAGGATAATCTAATTGGTTCCTCAGTGTGCTATTCTTCAAAACATCTTGTGCGCATTCTGGGAATTCAACCATCGCAGTATAATTACTCATGTACATTGCTCAGTCAACAAATGAAAATGACCTATGATTACTGGTGTTCCTTTGTTACCCACATCTCTAATTTCCCATTTGGTGCCATCTAATTTAATACAACTTTCTGGAAGGCCATAGATAACTCCCACTAATCTTTTCCACCATCACTACTTCTTAGTTCCCTCTAGACGGATTCTACATTTAAATTTTATGAACCAATATATTTTTTCATTACTGTCCTGATTTTATCCTTTACAATCAGAGTCGCCACATTTTTTTTTTCTGTCTCCTTCCTAAATATGGAATTCCCATGGATATCCTTGGACACCCTGTAGTCATGTCCTCCATAATCACAATCATATCATACTTGTGCAGAACTATTTGCACTGTTTACTTTACTGCAAATATTCTATGCACTCAGATATAATACCTTTAGATTTGATTTTAAAATAGTCTTATACATCCTTTTAATATTTTTGCACAATTATTTTGTATTGTAGTACTATTTGCTGCCTACTGTCATTTCCTCTGCCTCCCATTTTTACTTTCTGCTTTGCAACCTTTCCTTTTTATCATGGTTCCCCTCGCTTGTTTCTGCCCATTCAATTTCCCATCCTCTCCAGTTTAAACTCTAGCAAATGCCCCTGCAAGAACATGGTTTCAGTTCTGCTGAGAAGCAACACAGCCAGCTTGTTCAGCTATAATGAAGAGATAGCAGCTACATAAACTTAAGCCCTGGGTTTTCAAGTTCGCGTAGTGACTGGAGTTACTTTGACACACATCTGTGAGACTGACTTGCTATGGATAGCATGCTCAGTGAGAAGGGTCACACCACAGAATAGCAGAATAGAGGCAGAAGCAGAAATGGAATGGGTGACTGGGAGAAAGTGAGGACTGCAGACGCTGGAGATCAGAAGCGAGGTTGCGTTGCTGGAAAAGCACAGCAGATCAGGCAGCATCTGAGGTGCAGGAGAATCAACATTTTGGCCATAAGCTCTTTATCAGGAATGTGGGAGGGGCCCAACCTGTCCATCTTCCTTCCCACCTATTTCCTCCACCTTCCGCTCCAATCTGTCACATCATCCCTTCATCTACCTACTCAATTACCAGCTACCTTTGCCTCAGCCCCAAACCCCTCCCATTTACCTCTCAGCCCTCTTGAGCCCCTCCCACATTCCTGATGAAGAGCTTATGCCAAAATGTCGATCCTCTTGCTCCTCGGATGCTGCCTGACCAGCTGTGCTTGTCCAGCACCACACATTTTGACTCTGATCTCCAACATTTGCAGTCCTCACTTTCTCCCAGTGAACACACCACTTATTCCAGGTATTAGGCTGGTAAATCTTTTCTGAACTGCCTTCAATGAAGTAGAACTGGTAAGTGATGACTGGGGAATCACTATCTCCAAGTGGAGTGTGAGTGAGGACCCTGAAGTAGGGAGTCACTATCTCCGAGTGAAGCTAGTGAGTGAGGACCCTGAGGTAGGGAGTCACATATGTGAGTGATGACCCTGAGATAGGGAGTCACTATCTCCAAGCAGACTGGCAAATGAGGAGAGGTCCATGAGGGACGCAGTTACTATTTCTGAGTAGAATTGACAAGAAGAGGGCCCTGAGGTGGTCTGTCAGAGGACTGGCACGGTGGCTCAGTGGTTAGCAGCACTGCTTCGCAGAGACCTGAGTTTGATTCCACCCTCAGGTGGCTGTATGTGTGAAGTTTGCACAGTCTCTCCATGTATGTGTGGGTTTCCTCCAGGTACCACAGTCCAAACATATGCAGGTTAGGTGGACTGGCCATGGCAAATGTAGGGGTACAGGGATAGGATAGGGGATGTGTGTGTCTAGGATGTTCTTTAGAGGATCAGCGTGAACTTGAGGAATCAAATGGCCTAACTCCATTCTGTAGGGATTGTATGATTTCAATTTATTGGAATTGATTCTTGCTCCAGTACAGAGAAAGAATCCAACTGTTTGGTGAGGTCCTGAGAAGCGTTTTAGATCATTTTTTTATTTTTAAATTTTAATAGTTCAGAAATTGGTGTAAAGTTTATATTATTTATAAAAGGCAACATAAGTAAGTGGATAATACAGTTGAATAATTAAAATCACTGAAGGATAGCAGTTCAGGTGATGTGTTAAAGCTGCAGTATGTGGGAGTTCCTGGATTCTGGTGTGATCCAAGGCAAGCAGGTCTGTACAGAGCATTTCAGCTGAGAGTTTATGAGTTGGAAGCTGAACAATAGTCACTGGAATGCATCAGGGACAGCAAAGTTTACTGGGATCCTTTACACCAGGAGGCAGTCACAGCAATTAGGATCGAATCCCCTGATTTGGCAAGTGGCCAGGGATAGGAGGGTGTGACTGTGAGTGAAACAGGTAAGGGGAGTCAGACGGGAGGTATGTACTGTTGTCAGCCTCTGCATTGCACAACAGATTTAAGGTTTTCCCAGCCTGTATAAACAAGAGTAGAATGTGCAGACTGGCCATGGCACCATGGGAGAGGAAGCCCCTCAAATAGCAACAAGGAATGTAATGACAGGTGGTAGTATAGTGAGGAGGTTTGACACCGTGCTCTGCAGTAAGCAGCTGTGTGACTGATGAGGTGGCAACATTCAGGATTTCTGCTCAGAGCTCAAAAGGCACCTGCAGTGGGAGGGAAACAATACAGTCGTCACGGCCAACATTTGATATAGATTAAATTATAAAAGTGATTCTGCATAGACAGTACGAGGAGCTTGGCATTAAATTGAAAAGCACAATTTCAAAGGTTATAATCTCTCAATTATTACTTCAGCCGCATGTAAATTAGCATAGAGTACATAAGATTAGAAAAATGAATACATTGGTCAAAGTGTGGAGGAAGTGAGTTCTTGTTATGGGCCACCATTAAAGTGGAATGTGAGGGCTGCACTATTGGGACGTTCTACACCTGAACTGGCTGGGGCCAGCATTCTTATGAAGAGCATAATTAGGGCAAAAGAATAATTTTAAACTAAACAGTGGGGAAAGGGATCCAATGCTGAAAGATGTGACATAGCAAAGCGTAAGAGAGGAAAATTGTAATCTGGGAAATGAGGATCAGAGAGTGGCAGCAACAGGCAAAATGAAAACAAATTAGGACTATGCTGACAATCAACACTAGAGATCACAAAGATAACAAAAAGATAATACTAATAGTTCTGTATCTGAATATGTGCAGCATTCATAGCAATGTAAACAAAAAGACCATGTACATTGAAGTAAATAAATATGATCTGAAAGCCATGACTATGACATGGCTTAAGAATGACAAAGATTGAGCCCTGAATATTGAGAGGTATGTGACATTGAAGGAAAGTAAGAAATTAGATAAATTTGGAGAGGTAGCATTGTTTATCAAGATTGGCATTAGAACTTATTTTAGCTCATGAGATCATGATGGAGAATCAATTTGGATGGAGATGAGGAATAATTAGGGAAATTAGTCACCAGTGAGTTTGGGTCTACAGGCCCTCTAATAGTTACCATGATGTTGGACAAAGCAGACCAGAAAACAAGGATTGGATGCTTATGATAAAACGATGGCAATAAGTGTGAGTGACTTTAGTTTGCATATAAACTGGAAAAAAAATCAGATAGGCAGTTGTAGCTTGAATTAGGAGTGCATAGAATTCTTTAGGGATAGTTTCGCAGAGCGACATGGTATGGAACCAACCAGAAAGCGGTTTACATTAGACTTGGTATTGTGGAATATGACTCAATTGGTCAATGACCTCTGAGTTAAGACAGCAGTGACAATAGTATTATTTAGTTTTATGTCCAGCCTGAAAGGGAGAAGTTTGGGCCTAAGACTAGTATTGTAAACCTAAATGAAGGCAGCTAAGAACATGAAAGCTGAGCTAGCTGAAATGAAATGGCATACACAATATTAGGGGAGAGATGAATAGAAACATAGTAACAGACATTTAAGGGGATCTATCAGAATACCCTGAATAAGTATATGCCTGCTGCAAAACAAATTCTAAAGGGAGAAGCCCCCATCCATGAAAAGTTAGGGAATATGAATCTTAAGGAAAATATATTAAGGAATGATGTGAGTGCAATGGAGATGATTCAGAAGACATTTACTTGATTGTTGCCAGGAATGAGCAGGTTATCGTTTCAGTGACAAATCACGCAAAACCAGGTTATAGTCCAACAGGTTTAATTGGAAACACTAGCTTTTGGAGCACCGCTCCTTCATCAGGTGGTTGTGAGCAGTGGTCCAAAAGCTAGTGCTTCCAAATAAACCTGTTGGACTATAACCTGCTCTTGTGTGATTTGTAACTTTGTGCACCCCAGTTCAACACCGGCATCTCCAAACCATGACTATTATCTTTTGAGGAAAGGGTCAACAGACTGGGTTTGTTTCACTTGAGTTTAGAAGGGTGAAGGCTGACTTGATTGAATTGCATTTGATCCTGAATGATCTTGATAAGGGGGTTCCCCCTTTTAGGTCAGTCCGGAACGAGGGGCATTGCTTTAAACTTAAGTGTCATTGTATTTACGACAAGGATGAGTGGATTTTATATTTCTCAAAGGGCGATACAACTCTCTGCCTCAGGAGGTGGTGGATGTGTGGATGTAAGGATATAGGATTTTTAAGATAGTGCTGATATAGTTACTTCTTTTTCTCTCCCATTCCCTTTATAAATAGTGAGGTGATATTGGTACCTTCCAATCCACAGCAATCATCCCAGAATCCATAGAATTTTGGAGGATAATCTGCTGAGTTTCTCCACAATGCTTGGATTTGGTTTCAGATTTCCAGCAGTACTTCACTTTCGGATCCAACTTGCCACTTGCTCTTGGAACCTAGGGACTGTGAATTCCTGGCTGATCTGCTAAATATGACTCTACCCAGCAGCTCCTATATTCTTATTAACATTCCAGAAAATTCCTCGAGAGCAGATATATTTCAATGAGATCATCTCTCATTTTCCAATCTCCAATATATACAGATCCAACCCGGCCAACCATCAACATAATCACTGAACTGTTACAGCACAACAGGAGGCTGCACTGGCTCATTAAATAGGCATCATTATCTATTGCCAATGTCCTGCTTTTTCATCGTACTCTTGAATGTTAGTTTTATCCAAATAACCATCCATTGCCGAGGATACTGAATGCTTTACTTACTGCTGTCTCTACCTATCCTGCCACTAAGGAAGGAAATGTTAATTTTATCCAATATTTCACAAATCTCCTCCTTAATTAAAATGTCAGCATTATCCCCCTCTTTTGGACAGACAGGAACAAAATACACATTAAGCTCCAGGCTCAAGCCTTGGTAAGGCTTTCCATTCTCATTCCCTCACTGCTCCCATACAGCGCTTAGTGAACTTCAGAAATTACAGGAACAAAATGCACAAAACAAACAGACTTTTTGGCTCAACCTTAGATTTGTTTTATGAATTCACAGGATTCCCTCAAGTCCCCTGCAACTTGTTCAGATTTTTACATTTTACCCTTAGACAAAGCAGACTCAAACTTACCACAGTTCAAGCCCCTCCAGGAGGAGGGTGCAACTTAAAATCCCGTCACAGTGCAAACTGCTGTTCGATTTGACTAACGACCCTTATTATTGGTCATTATTAATGTTGATCATAAGTTTAGATCAAGAGATCTCTGTCCTCCTTCTCCCGACTGTGGTAACCATGCTCTGGTGTTCTTCTCTTGTTACAACTATTCATATCACAAATATGAATGTTGTGAAACTTGAAAGATTTACAAAGATGTTGCCAGGGTTGGAGGATTTAAGCCACAGGGAAAGGTTGAATAGGCTGGGGCTGTTTTCCCTGGAGAGTCAGAGGCTGAGCGGTGACCTTATAGAGGTTTATGAAATCATGAGGGGCATGGATAGGATAAATGGACAAAGTCTTTTCCCTGGGGTGAGGGAGTCCAGAAGTAGAGGGCATAGGTTCAGGGTGAGAGGGGAAAGATATAAAAGAGACCCAAGGAGCAATGTTTGCATGCAGAGAGTGGTGCATGTATAGAGTGAGCTGCCAGAGGAAGTGGTGGAGGCTAGTACACTTACAACATTTAAAAGGCAACTGGAAGAGTTTGGAGGGATCTGGGCCATGTGCTGGCAGGTGAGACGAGATTGGGTTGGGATATCTGGTTGGCATGGACGAGTTGGACTGAAGGGTCTGTTTCCGTGCTGTACATCTCTATAACTCTATGAAAGTACACCTCTTGATGTCAACTTACTGAATCCTCTTTCATTCTTAGTTTAGACAGAGCTGGATGACCGCAATATTATTTCCTGATCAGAAACCCATACAATCCCTTCTCCACAGTAGGTGATAATTGGTTCTGGGATCGATGGATGTGCAAATACTTTTGATTTGATTTATATCGTCACATGCATATAAGTACAGTGCAATACTACATTTTGTGTGCAGTATAGGCAGCTTATATATACAAAGATCACAGGGTGATTGAACAGAGCGAGGAATACATAGGTACAGCTGCAAAGAAGGTGCACAAAAAGTACGATCAACATTAACCCCTTACCTGGCAAAGACGAGTTAACTTGTCTTCACCCAATTTGTCTTTTTCAGAGTAAACTCATCCAAAACATATAATTTCAAAAACAGCCACAGACGAGTTTATTAGTCAATTCTCGGCATTTCTGGGCCCTTCTCAGCTAGAAACGAGTATACTCGGTGACTCATACGTCCGGTAGCTGTGACTCTTCCGCCTCAGGCATTGCAAGAAGCATTGACGCTCCGCTTTTGGGCACACAGTGTCATTCGGTTTTTTCTGTTTCTCTTTTACAAATTACGCCAAGATGTCGAGCTCAGAAGATGACAATGAGTATGAACCTTCTATTAGAAGCTTGGATACATCAGATGAGAGTGCAAGCTCGTCTGATAATGGCTATTCTCTCTCAAGTGAGGAGGAGGAGGAGGATGGACGAATTTGGTATCGACATGTGTGTCGGAAGAATGCATGCTTCCTCCACCAACACGTTTCCCACTCACTGGAAATCCTGGAATATCAATTGATCAAGACACAGCTGATATGACTCTTTTGGATTTTTTTAGTCTTTTATGTGACAACAGAATTATTGATCGAGTTGTGGACGAAACTAATCGCTTTGCTGAACAACTGGAGAAAGAGATTGTATGTGGCACCTGTAACAAAGGCAGAAATTTGTGTGTTTTTCGCCTTGAAAATGCTTGGGGGTATTGTGAAAATGCCAGATCAAGAAATGAACTGGTCGAAAGATGAACTACTTGAAAGACCAATTTTGTTTTGCCGAAAATAGTATCTTCAAAATAAAATTTCAAGTAAAATATTGGAAATAGATAAAAACAAAAGTTACTTCCATAATCAGCATTAAAAATATTATTTAAAAAAAGCAATAAAAAATTCATCTGAAAATGAAACGTTTTCTCCAAAAAAGTCACCGGGGAAGGGGTTAAATTTGAAATTTGAGAGGCCCATTCAGAAGTCTAATAATAGCAGGAAAGAGGCTGTTCTTGAACCTGTTGGTACGTGTGTTTCAGCTTTGAATCTTCTGCCTGACGGAAGAGGTTGGAGGAGATTATAATCATGTTTGGAGGGGTCTTTCATGATGTTGGCTGCCTGTCTGAGGCAATGAGAAGTGCGGATGGAGTCAATGAATGGGAGGCTGGCTTGCATGATAGATTAGGCTGTGGTTTGAGACTGAGAGATAAATGGAAGGGGGAGTGGGGTTTGGGGGTGGTGGGGAGGTGGATGCAAGTGTAATAGGCAGATGAAGGTGAGGGAGAAGGTGATAGGTCAGAAAGGAGGGTGGAGCAGATAGATGGGATAGGTGATGGACAGGTCAAGAGGGCTATACCGAGTTGGAGGCTTGGGATTGGGATAATGTGGGGGCGAGGGGAAAAGAGGACACTGTTGAAATTCACATTTATCCCATGTTGTTGCAGGGTCCCAAGGAGGAATATGAGGCGTTCTTCCTCCAGGACTCGGGAGGTAATGGTTTAGCGGTGGAGGAGGCCCAGGACCTGCATGTCCTTGAGGAGTGGGAGGGGGAAGTTAAAGTGTTCAGCCATGGGGCAGTGGAGTTGGTTGGCGTGGGTGTCCCAGAGATGTTCTCTGAAACGATCTGCAAGAATCCCCGTTGTCTCCCCGATGTAGAGGAGACAATGTCAGGTGCAACGGATACAGTAGATGACATTGGTAGAGGTACAGGTAAATTTCTGTCAGATGTGGAAGGATCCTTTGGGGTCTTGGATGGAGGTGAGGGGAGTGGTGTGGGCGCAGGTGGCAGGGAAAGGTCCCAGATGTCGGCTGTTGGGGGTGGGGGGGGGGGGGGTGCATGGGCCTGATGAGGGAGTCACGGAGTGAATGGTCTCTCCAGAACGCTGATAGCGGTGGAAAGGGGAATATATCTCTGGTGGTGGGGTCCGTTTGTAGATAGCGGAAGTGATGGAAGATGATGCAATGTATGCGGAGGTTGGTGGAGTGGAAGATGAGGGGTGGGGGGTGTTTATGACCTTGTTGCATTGGGAGGGATGGGGTTCAAGGGCAGTGGTGCGGGAAGTGGAGGAAATGCACTGGAGGGCATCACCAACTGCGTGGGAAGGGAAATTGCAATATTGGAAGGAGGCCATCTGGGATTTTCTAAGGTGGAATTGGTCATCCTGGGAACAGATGTGGCAGAGGTGGAGGAATTGGGAATACGGATTGGTGCCTTTACCGAAGGTAGGATGGGAGTCAGTGGGCTTGTAGCAGATGTCCGTGGTTAGTCAGTCGTCAGAGATGGAGATAGAGAAGTTCAGGAAGGAGAGGAAGGTGTTTGAGATGGTCCAGGTGAATTTGAGGTCAGGGTGGAAGGTGTTGGTAAAGTTGATGAACTGTTCAACCTCCCTGTGGGAGCACAGGGCTGTGCCAATACAGTCATTGATATAGCAGACGAACAGGTTGGGAGTGGTGCTGGTGCAACTGCAGAAGATGGACTGTTCCACATACCCGACAAATGGATATGTCAAATTTGCTTAGCCTCCTGCAGAAGAACAGGTGAGAGTTTGCTTTCTTGACCGTCACATCTACGCGGGTGGTCCTGGACAGATTGTTGGTGATCATCACTCCCAGGAACTTGATGCACTCGACCATTTGCATTTCAACTCCAGTGATGTCGACAGGGATGTGCCCTCCTTGTTTCTTCCTGAAATTGATGATCAGCTCTTTCGCTTGGCTGATGTTCAGGGAGAGATTGTTATCTTTACACCATGCCACTGAGCAGTCTCTCTCTTTCCTATATTCTGTACCATTGTTTGTGAGAATGTCCATTCCAATTTCTTAAATGCATTAGGTAATTGCAATTAGCACGTACCATTGGAAGTAATGTTTTCACAAACAGTCATCTAGTAAGCCAAGTTCGGTTTGGTCATGCCTATGTGAGGCTAACCTTTTTACACATGTATGTTGTGTGAGATGTGGCTACTCAATGTCATGGACATGATTTGGGTTTTTTTTCAGATCTGATGGTTTTAAATTTCAGGGAGGTCATGTCCTTTTTTCTTCTACCTCTACACATTAATATGTTTTGGTCAATAATTGGCCCATCTCTTCCACAGTTAAACACTTTTCTTCCTGTATTTGTAGAACAGCTTTGGGTTTCCTCGATTTCACTTGCCAATACCTTTTCATGCCTTCTCTTTGTTTTTCAATCTTTTTAAACTGCAATCTCTGACTTTCCATGTTCTTCTAGGCTTTCTGTAGTATTGACCTCTTGGTGTCTGACATAAGATTCCCTTTCGTTTAAGCTTATTCTTCACTACGTGCTCTTCGACACCCAGGGGAGTCTAGATTTTTGAGTCTCATCATTTGTTACATGGTAACATATTTATTCTGAACTTTCTGTAACTCCCACTGCTCTGCCAGTGATTTTATTTCTAGTACATGAGCTGTCCCTTGGCCATAAATGTGTTTTTTAAAGTATTTTTAAAAAGATTAACTTTAAAGGTTAATGTTCTTGATGGACTTGGGTGTACTTATATAAGGAACACAAAGTTAATTGGAGGTACAGCAAGCAATTAAGAAAACAAATCCTTTACACTGAGGGTGGTTTGATTATGGAATGAACTTTAGGGCAGCACGGTAGCTCAGTGGTTAGCACTGCTGCCTCACAGTGCCAGGGACCAGGGTTCAATTCCTGCCTCAGGCAACTGTCTGTGTGGAGTTTGCACATTCTCCCCATGTCTGCGTGGGTTTCCTCCGGATGCTCCACTTTCCTCCCATAGTCCAAAGATGTGCAGGTTAGGTAAATTGGCCATGCTAAATTGCCCATAGTGTGAATGTAGGGGAAATGGGTCTGGGTGCGTTGCTCTTCGGAGGGTCGGTGTGGGCTTGTTGAGCAGGGAATCTAATCTAATCAAACTCCCTGATGGAGTGGTGGCTGTGGGCACAATTACCACATTTAAAAGATAGATACGTGAATGGGTTTGGAGGGATACAGTCCATGAGCAGGACTAGTTTAGTTTGGGATTATGTTTGACATGGACTAGTTGGACCGAAGGGTCTGTTTCCATGCTGCAAATTTACCTTTATTACAAGTAGATTCAAATATAGTGAAGGAAGCATTTCAAAAGAATTCCTGGCTGGATTACTGTGTACAGTCTTACTCTGCATACTTAAGGCAAGATACACTTCCATTGGAGATGGTGCAGAGATGCTCACTGGATTGATTTCTGGATGAGAAGATTGTATATTATAAGAGGCAATGCAAGTTGAGCCTCTATTCTCTAGGATTTAGCAGAACGAGGGGTGATATAATGAAACAGACACGATTCCAAAGCAGCTCGATACAGTAAATACAGAAAGGTTGTTTTCCCCGTTTAGGAGATCCAGACTGAGGAAGCTGACTAAGTATCAGGATGAGAAGACAATATTTAGGACTGAAATGAGAGGAAACTTTATGACTCAAAGCATTGGAAATATTTGGAATATTCCTCTCTCCACTGGATAAAATCCCCCTGTGCATTCTATGGTCTGGAAACTCAGTAATGAATGTGTGTTGTGGATCCTGGGATTTGATTTTGACATTGGTTTAATGTCTTGACATCTGCTGTAGCTTTTAAGATTCCTTTCAATATCCTCATGTAGTAATGACAAGCCTTCACAATGCTCATGAAACTTAAAAAGATAAATCAGACACTCAAAAGTTCCTTTGGAGAAGAACCTCTTATCTGCTCATAAAACTATCAATAAAACAGTTATTGAAAATCATATTGAAGAATTTTTTCCCAAATAATCACAGGCTCTTTTTTGGAAGAGATTATTATAGTGTTTCAAGGATGAGGACTTTCAGTTAAATGGATAGCATGGAGAGGCATGGACTTGGAGAGGAGAAAGTTGGGGGGATATTTGAATAGAGGCATTCAGTAACAGTAGATAAAAGAAACCGTTCCCATTGGTGGAAGAATCCAGAATGGTGGGATAATGATCTAAAGTGATTGACAGAAGCAACTGGTGACTTGAGGCGAAACCTTTTTACACAGTGAGTGGTTAGAATTTGGAAAATTCTACCTGAAAGTATGGTAGAACCATTCCTCATCGAGACCCTCAAATGAGCAGCCAGCAGAACCAATTCCATTTGCAGGATTCTAGAGAAGAGGTCATGGAGTGGGACAGGATGAGTTGTTCTTGAAGGTAGATGGCATGGAGATGATGGGCCAAATGGTCTCCTTCTGTACTGTAACCATTCGGGGATTCTAGAGTTACAAAGAATGAAAGATAAACTCATTGTAACATACAAGGTTCTGAATGATACACACAGAGTAGTTTTTGCTTGTTGGGAAATTCAGAACATGGAAATACAGGCTTGTGTTAACAGGATAGATATTTGGACTGAGATGAGTAGACATTACATGACTAAAGGTGCTTCTAAGTCTTTGGAATTCTCTCCCTCAAAGATTATGAACGTACTATCATTAAATACTTAAGGAGATTGCTCTAGACAGATTCTTGATGGCTCAGGGAATTGAGGAATAATTGAAGGAAATGAATTCCCTGAACGTTCTGGAATATGAAAATCCCAGAACTCAGGGATCTGGAGTGTAGGATGGAAAGTAGAGTTGAAGCCCAAGATCAGCCATGATTGTTTTTAATATCAGACCAAGATGGTTGGATGATACAGTCAAGTCCTGCTCCTATCTCTGTGTTTGATTCTATGATCATCATGGCTATTATTGGGAGCTGGGTAAGTGTAAGTGTATGTGATAAAATAATAGTTAATATTTAATAAAGTTGGCATATCCTTGTAGCCCGAGTATCAGTGACAACAACTACAGTCAGGCAAAGATGATCAAATAATTTGCCTGTCCTTAAACTCTGAAAGGTGAAAATTATTTATCTCAGTTTAAAAAATAGTGTGTGGGATGGAATGCCGATCAAAATCTGGACATTAGCTGACAATTGAAGGTTCAAATCTGTTCAGTTCTGCTTCAGGAGAACCCATTGGGCTAATTTCCAACAATTCGTCAACCTGTTTTGCACAATGGATCGTCTGCAGTTAATGATAAGCTGGGAGTCGATATAGACTAAGTCGAGGATGCCTGAGATATGCGCAGTACAACATTCTAATAGACCTGTAATGGGTGAACAATGCACTTGCCCAAAATAAATGAGTGGCTATTCAAACATGTCACAAAAGGCGACTGAACATTACACACTGGCTAGCAAACATCCCCACTTCTGACATATTGATAGAGGGAAGTTCATTGATGAATAGCTGAAAATAGGTGTTGTCAGCCCAACTATCTTTGGCTGCTTCATCACTGACCTTCCCTCTATCATAAGCTCAGTGGTGGGGATATGCCCTGGTGAGTTTGCAATGCTCAGTGCCATAAAAGTGAGCATGGTCATATGCTCTACTGACTGAAATGAGGAGAAATTGCTTCTCTTAGAGGGTTCTGAGTGTTTGGAACTTCTTGTCACATCAAGCTTTGTTTATATTGAAGTCTGAGATAGATTATTGATTAGATTAGATTCCCTACAGTGTGGAAACAGGCCCTGCAGCCCAACAAGTCCACACCAACCCTCTGAAGAGTAACCCACTCCCCCTCTGACTAATGCATCGAACACTACGGACAACCTAGCATGGCCAATTCACCTGGCCTGCATATCTTTGGGATGTGGGAGGAAACCGGAGCACCCGGAGGAAACCCATGCAGACATGGGGAGAATGTGCAAACTTCACACAGTCGCCCAAGGCTGGAATTGAACCTGGGACCCTGGCACTGTGAGGCATCAGTGCTAACCACTGAGCCACCATGCTGGCCCACTCAGAGGTGGGGATATTGGCTGGTGAGCTGGCAATGCTCAGTGCCATATAAGCGAGGCCTTCTATTGCTCTACTGACTAATATGAGGAGGAATTGCTTCTCTTAGAGGGTTCTGAGTCTTTGGAACTTCTTGCCACATCAAGCTTTGGGAGCAGAAACCTTGTTTATATTGAAGTCTGAGATAGATGATTGATCATTGGAGAATCCAGGATTGCAGGGAAAGGACAGAAAAGGATCAGCTAAGATTGGGTGGAGTAGGCTCGAGGGGCTGAAAGGGCTACTCGCATTTCTATTTCATATGGTCATGTGGTCCGACATTAACTGCAATTCATTAGTACAAATGGATAAGCATCTGTGTCCGAGAAGTGAGCAAACTAATGGAGTCATCGATGACTGTACTCAAAATAGTTTTAAAATGTACTTTGTACTTTCTTTTTATAGGTTAGTAGGAACAATAATACCACCCATGGCACTGCTGTAAGATTGTAGTTTGCTGCTGGTTCATGCTCTTCCTCTCGCTCCACTTTCATCAGCTCCCACTTGTCAAGTCTGAACTGCAGATCACTTTAATGAATGATATTCTAACCTAATGAGTGACATCAGAGTGTTTTGATTGGTGTTTATTGTGTCCTGACTCTCTCATACACCGACCTATCCCTTATCTCTGTACTTACTATTGGCTCCTGGTCCAGCAACATCTCAAGTTCCTTCTTGTTTTGAAATCTCTTTCCCATCTTGTGTAATCCCATCCAGTTTCTCAGAGGTATCTGTGCTCCTCTGTTCTAGCATATTGTTTCTAGTCAGTATCATAGTGGCTTTTCCACAACTGCTTGGGGTCCAGGGTCTGGAATCCTTCTCTCTCTCAGTCTCTCTCTTCCTTTAAGACACTGTTTCAAACTGACCACATTTGGTCATCCGTAGTTACAGTACTTGTTAGAGTGGAAAAAAAAATCATCTTTCACATACTCAATGAATCACTTTAACACTGCACCTCTCTGGCAGAATCACCAGAGAGTTACCACAAATAAATAAAGGTTGATTTATATTGTGCCTTTCAGAATCATCAGATGAATCAACGTGCTTCAAAACCAATTAAGTACTTTTGAAGTATTGTCATATTTTAATCTGCAGACAGTAAACAGAAACATGGCTTTGTCATGTTGATTGAGAGATAAATATTGGTCTGAAGACTTGGGAGAAATTTCTACTCTTCCCTGCCATTGTACCAGGGGATTCTTTCTTTACATCCACCTGAGAGGTGCAGACAGAGCTCTCCTGGCTGCAAATTTTATCTGAAATGACAGGATTGATTCAAGAGGAGAGACTGAAGCAGCTAGGACTGTATCCCTTTGAGTTTGGTAAAATGCGGGGTGGGGGAGGGTCTCATAGAAACCTATCAAATTCTGACAGGACTAGACAGGCTTAATGCAGGGAGGATGTTCCCAATGGGTGGGAAGACCAGAACTAGCGAACAAAACATCGAACGTTTCCAAGAAGGAGTTAGATATAAATCTTGGGGATAAAGAGGTCAAAGAGCGTGAAGAAAAAGTGGGAACAAGGGACTGAGTTGGATGACCAGCCATGATCATACTGAATGACAGCAGACTTGAAAGGGAGAATGGTAAATTCCTGCTCCTATTTTCAAAGTTTCTATATAATGGAGCCATGGCTGATACAGTAACGACAAAACCCTGCTACTTACCCATCATTGCTAATGTTTACAAAGGTTCCTTTGTAAGGGAAAAGTGTTGAGCAGAGATAGTTGCACCTGCATTGTAAATATTCCTGGTTAATTACCAGTAAATATCACCACTTATGGTAGACATTTGAAACATGTAAATGAAGTTTAGTCCCAACAACACTCAAGGATACGCAACAATACTGAGTGGCTAAGCAGAGGCTGATAGCCAAGTTCAGTGAGGATGGCCTCAACCGTGACCTTGGATTCATGTCGCATTACAGGTGGCACCACTACACTACGCAGTCTTTCCCTCACACACACACAGGCTTGTACTCCGTCATACTCACAGATACACTCTACTAAGCATGCACACAGGCAAACACATGCTATTTCATGTGCACTCACACTCCTATGCACACACACTCACTCTCTCTCTCTCTCATGCACGCACACACACACATACATAAGTCTATGGGGTGAATTTGCATTTGCAGAATTGTATTTGCAGACACATGCTATATTGCTCAAAAAACATATAATCTGCAGGCAGTCAATGCAGTTAATCTATATAACATTTTATAAATTCCTACTTTGGAAATACAGCCAGTCTGACTCAAGATTGGGATACTGATATGATGTGGAGGAGCCAGTGTTGGACTGCAGTGAACAAAGTTAAAAAATCACACAACACCAGGTTATAGTCCAACAGGTTTAATTGGAAGCACTAGCTTTCAGAGCACTGCTCCTTCATCAGGTAACTAGTGGGGCAGGAGCATAGGACACAGAATTTATAGCAAAAGATCACAGCATCATGCAAGTAAAATGATATATTTAACAAACCTAGATTGCTCCACAGCCAACCAAATAAACCTGTTGGGACTATAATCTGGTGTTGTGTGCTTTTTAACTTTGAACACTCAAGAAGCTCAACACAATCCAGGACAAAGCAGCCTTTTTGGTGCCACAAACATCCACTCCCACCCCAACAACACTCAGTAGCAGCACAGTAGCCGCCTCCAAGTTGCACTGGGAGAAATTACCAAAGATCCTGAGACAGAACCTTCGAAATGCTCACAGCAGGACAAGGACAGCAGACACATGGGACCACCACCATCTGCAAGTTCCTTTGTAGAAACATAGAAACATAGAAGATAGGAGCAGGAGGACGACATTCGGCCCTTCAAGCTTGCTCTGAGATTTATCATGATCATGTCTGATTGTCCAACTCCATAGCCCAATCCTGCTTTCTCCCCAGTATCTTTGATCCTATTCACCCCAAGTGCTATATCTAGCCATCTCTTGAATACATTCAATGTTTTGGCATCAACTACTTCCTGTGGTAATGAATTCCACAGGCTCGCCGTTCTTTGGCCTTATTTCAAAACTGTAATAACATCATCTTTCTATACATACATAATCACTAGAGCAGTTCAATCCTATATATATAGTCTTTGAAGATTGCGAACTAAACAAGGCTTTTCTTTTTGCTTATACAAGGATATATTTACATACATTTGAGGCATTGGGAGGGTCTGATAACTTGGACAGAAAGACATTAGGCAGTAGTCTTTCCCCACCGCACCTTGGTGGCAGCTACCCCAAGCTTTACTCTGTCCCACAGCACGTAGTCCTGGACCTTGGAATGTGCCAATCTGCAACACTCAGTTGGGGCCAACTTCTTGCTCTGGAAAACTAACAAGCTTCAGGCAGACCAAACAGCATCTTTCATCGAGTTGATGGTCAGTCAATGTTTGTCTCAGTGTATATCCTGGGGAAGACCATAGAGCACAGAGTCCTGCGTCACTCAGGATGAACCTCGACATAAACCACTGTAACTTTCTCCAGACTTCCATTGCAAAGGCACATTGCAGCAGGAGAT
The DNA here is from genome assembly GCF_004010195.1 of Chiloscyllium plagiosum. Taxonomy (NCBI): domain Eukaryota; kingdom Metazoa; phylum Chordata; class Chondrichthyes; order Orectolobiformes; family Hemiscylliidae; genus Chiloscyllium; species Chiloscyllium plagiosum. Next base: position 19,674,857 of record NC_057713.1, read on the forward strand.
GTGTGACAGTCTCAGCATATCCCCCACCCCTCCAGTTGCTTGGAGGGCAGCATGCAGAGAGTCCGGGTGCTCATGAAGGATCTCACAGGTGGTGTCCTTCTCACCACCAGCCAAGTGATGTCTTGGTGCTTGTTGGAAAGTTTTGGTGATGAGGCATTTTACCAAATGACTTTGACATTCTGCTCAGGCACAAACTGACAGAGAAGGTGGATCCTGTTTCCTATCAGGGTCTCAAGACCGCTATGTGCTAACTGACTACTGCCTCCTGCTGGCTGATTGTTACTTAGAGGGCGACCAGTTTGCCAGCAAGGGAACATGGAAGCTCAACATGAAACTGTTGACTCCAGAAAACATTGAGGAGCTGAAAAGGGACTACATGGATTGGAGAACCATGAAGCCCCTCTTTTGTCAGTCTATAAGACACAAAGCCCACAGACAGTGTGACCTTCCAGTTTCCTGCTGTCTATCACAGAGGTTTTCTCTAACAGGATGCAGGAGAGGCTGGACTAGCCATTATGCCTGGATAAGTTGATCAAGGCCTTTGAGTCCTTAGAAAACAATAAAACTCATGAAAGTGACAGGTAGCATGTGTGAATCCATGAGAAATTGTATCATCACCCTCATCGACAAGAGTATGGGGAGAGAGGGAGGAAATAACAGATTGGTGTTGAATTTTACTGCTGAATGGAGATTACAAAATCCTGTCGAAAGTCATCGCCAACCCTGGATAAAGTGGTGGGGGGAGGGAAATGTACGTACCCGATAGCATCCTTACCCTGATGGCAACCTTTACGTGCAGCTGCATCAAGCTGTGCATAGACCCTCAGTACGCAAAAACCAAGTGTCACTACGTACGGAGGTTCTACCTGACCCCAGTGTTGTGAAGGATGGGCCTGGCCGCGTTGTCGCAGAACACTCCAAATTGTTGGACCATTCCGTATCACCAGTCCATTGTGGAGACATTTGCAAGTCCTTCAGGAAGAAGTCAGCACATAGCATCCTCGAGCCCTGTGGAAAAAGGAGAGAGGGAACCTTAGGTTGTTCCTTGAGCAGACTTCCAATGTCATTTGGCAGAATGCCTCATCACCAGAACTTTCCAACAAGCACCAAGATGTCGCTTGGCTGGTGGTGAGACAGGCACTACCGGTGAGGTCCTTCGTGCATGCCTGGTCAGTTTGTGTCAATACACGCTGCCCTCAAAGGGGCAGTGGGGGGTGGGATGAGATTGTCACACATCTCCTTCTGGAAGTCTGGAGAAAGATGCAGTGGTTTGCGTCGAGGTCATCCTGATCAGCTCCATGATGCAGGACTGTTGCCCTACTGTCTGTTCCCTCAGATGCGCACTGTGACAGACTGCGCCTGGAGGACCATCAACTCAGTGAAAGTCACTCATTGGTCTACCCTTTAGTTTGTTGGTCTTCCAGAGCAAGGAGTTGACCCTGACTGAGTGCTGCAGACTGGCACATTCCATGTTTCAGGACTACGTGCTGAGGGACGCACTAAAGCTTGGGGTAGCTGGTGCCAAGGCGCAGTCTGAAGGTAAAGGAGGGTCTGTTCGGTTAGCAGATTCTCCTGGTGCCTCAAATGCAGTCTGGTTCAAGTAAGATAAAGGAACAAATTATTGCAAATGCTGGAATCTGTAGTGGAAACAAAAACTGCTGCAGATCACAGCGGGTCAGACAGCATCCAGAGCATGAGAGAGCGCGAGAGAGAGAGAGGTGGGGAGTCGCTGGTGCTAATGGTTGTAAGGTGCTGGTATGACTATGGTTTCTTTGGATGGAGTCAAACACCAATGTTTTTGGTTCTTTGATATGCTACTGTACAGAACTGAACTGCATTTGTGACTAAGGTATTGAACTGAATAAAGTATATTTTTGAAATAAAAAAATTCTCTGGTTTGCTTTTCAGACTCTCCAGGTGCCTCAGTTACATGTAAATATAGTCTTATAGGTGTAAGAGATGCCTTTCATTTCTTTGGATAGAATCAAACTAGAATGGATTTGTTTCCTTGATATGCTACTGTACAGAACCAAACTGTGCTTGTGACTATATAGTTTTTTTTTATGAATACAGTATATTTTTGAAAAAAAAAAGGAAAACTGCCAATTGGGTTAGGTTTGCTCTGGGATGACTGATTCTCTTTGACCAAACCTGTGCTGTACCAGGCAGGGTGCTCTCGGAGAACCTCACGCTTCTCAGTGAAATGATTGCCTACGTGTGGGGCAGGGACATGGATGCTTGCCTCATCAACCTGGGCCAGCAGAAGGTCTTTGACACGATATCACCTATATGTCTCCACTATGGGCTTTGGGGAGGGAATCCTCAATGGGATCCCACTGCTCGACACCAACATCGTTAGTGCAGTCTCAGTGAATGGTGGGGAATCAGAAGCTTCCCGATCAGACCCGGAGTCAGGCTGCCCACTCTCTCCTGCCTTGTTAATGTGATGTATACAGCCTTTTGCTGAGTCCATCAGGAAGGAGGTGAACCTGAGAAGGATGACTAATCCAGGCAGCAGAGATGAGCAGGTCAAATGCTCCCCATACTTAGATGATGCAGGTTTTTGGAAATATATCACCATTCCATTACTGTCTCTGGATCAAAATCCTGGAACCCTCGATTAAGAGCACAGTATGTGTCTCCATTCCACATGGACCCCAGCAGTTGATGAAAGCAGCTCCCTGCCATCGTCACAAATTCAAGTAGACACAGGCAATAAATGCTAGCCTAGCCAATGACACCATATCCCATGGGTAACCTTTTTACAAGATGAAGGGTGATACTGGAATGGGATTGTGTGTGTATGAAGGTCCGCATTTTACAAAGTCTCATTGACACTCACCACGTTAGCTTGACTTGAGCAAAGGGTTTAAGTCGCCCATCAAATTCTCCCAATTGTAGACCTGCTTTGAGGGGAGATAGCTTACTATTACCTGTTCAAATGGAATACAGAGAATGAAATGTTAACAATTATTAATTGCATATACCCAAAAGGGCCACCAGATGGAAGTAAAGTTGTAGCATTTACAATGGCATCTTTCGAAGTGTCCGTGTACAGTCCTTAATTATAGACTAAAACAGCAGACATTGGAAACTGCCATTCAGTTGTGCTATAATGATACATTACAGGTGCTATATAAATACCAGACATAGCTCCAGCACCATTAAGGTAGGGCTCTGAGAAGGAGCTAGAGTTTGGGATAGAAACACGTAGAATCCTGGGCAGTAAGAAGTGAGGTGTCAAAAGCTAAACTATTTTGCAAGCCACAGAAAATGGTGTTAAGAAATTGTTGTGTTTTCCATTATACATCTGAAGCTCTGCTGTCTCTATCCTAACTTGTAAGAAATCCTATTTACTTCTCAGCCCTGTGTTTGCTGACATACCTGAGCTCCTGGTTAACAATGTCTTGACTTTAAAATTCTTGAGCTACCTCGGTTTAATCCCTCGTGGCACCACCACTCCCCATCTCTGTAATCCCTTCCACCCCCACAACCCTCTGAACATCACCTGGTCTATAATTATGGCCTGTAATCTGAGGGACCAATTCAGGAAACCTTTGCTGTACTGCCTCTTGTGGAAGTATTGTGGTCAAGTGATCATGGGCCTAAAATCGGATATTTTAAATTGACTCAACGGGGAAATCAGGCCTGACAGAAAATTGGTCAAACTGAATTAAACAGCAGTCAGTAGCTATCAGCTACAGAGAACACTGGAAGCCAAGGTTGAAGAAGTTACAAAGGTTTGGGGAACCAGTTACAACCAGCCCGAGGGTTGTGATTTGGAGAAGTATCATTCTGACTTTCTGGCAGCTTGACATCCTACCAGAGCCCGAGGCTGTGCACTTTGCACCTCCCTGGCATGGTAACAATAAAGGGTGTTGGCGCGACCCCATGTGGATGTTTTGAACCAAGTAATTACAAAACAAACCTGGAAGCTACCCCTCAGCGAAGGCTCAGGAAGACTCATGATGAAAGACCATGAAGCATCCCAATAAGATCCAGGAGAAGATTGGCCCTGACTTGAAAGGCGCTCCTTCATGGAAGACAGCCAACCCTATGTCAGACAGGGAGGAGATTCCAATGGCCCAGCTCTAACATGTGGATCATTGTGGAATATGGGTAAAGCTAGACAGAGAGTAAATATTGTGGGAATGTGGGAAATGCTCACATGGTGTTTTAAATATGGAATATTTGGTTAATAAAATAGAGTTCAACAGCAAATCAAATTCTGTGCTCACTGACAAGCGTGATTAGATAAAAGGATTTTAATACATAAACTGGTCAAAGTATCCAAAGCACAGACATTACATTCTTCCATCACCAAATGCATCTTGCCCTCTTAGAAGATGCTGTTCCCTCCAGCCATCCTGGTCCACTGTTAAATCACCCCAACACTCTGTCCCCTCCCCACTACACCTTTTATGACAACGCAGGAAATATAACAACGTGCCTCTTGCTTATCACTGTCCACAGCCCAGACACTCCCTTCAGGTGAAATAGCAGGTTACATGTATTTCTTCCGATTTAGTATAGTGGGTGGTTTGGGCCTACACTTTCTAGAGTTTTGTAGAATGAAAGGACATCAAGTTGAGGTATCGAAGATGTGGAAGGATTGGCAAACCTTTGGGGCAACCTAGAGCATGAGATCATAACTTTAGGATAAGGAGTAGAGATGAAGAGAAATTATTTCTCTCAAAGGGTCATGATTCTGTGTGATGGATGCTGGGACACTGAATAACTTAAAGAAGGAGATTGACACATATTTAATTTGTGAGGGGTTAAGGGTTTATAGAGAGCAGGCAGAAATGTGGAGTTGAGGCTGAGATAAGATTGGATGAAATGGTGGAGAGTTGAATTACCTGCTCCTAGTTCTTATAATCTTATGTATTCAATGCTTACAATGACGTCTTATGGGCGATCAAACACAATTATGCTGACTGTTTTCTGAAATGCAATCATTCAGTTTGCAAATGTGACCTTGATTCCATGTCATTTTAATTTTTCGCCTCCAGTCCCATCTCCGATCGAATTCACTCTCACCCTGTGCCAGCAACTCCTACATTTCCACCACTAGCTTATAGTGACATACTCTACTTATGATCTTCTCCATAAGAGGAAACATTCACATCATATTATTTATTCTATCAGGACCTACGTATTTGGAGCAGATTGATGATATAATCAAATGCTGGGTTATTAAATTTCACATAAAAATGAAGTTTAAATGCCCTTTGGCATGGCTCTCAGGGCTTTGAAATTGCTGGTATTACTAGTGTCAGAGTGTCAACATGGATACCACCATTACATGTGGGGACAGCACCCACCATGTACGCGGAAGGTACTCATGTGACTCGGCCAACATTGTTTATCTCATATGCTGCAGGCAAGGATGCCCTGAGGCATGGTGCATTGGCAAGACCGAGCAGATGCTACAACAATGGACATTGCACAACAATCGCCAGACGGGGGTGCTCCCCTCCAGTCAGGGAACACTTCAGCGGTCAGGGACATTCGGCCTCAGATTTTCAGGTGACCATCCTCCAAGGTGGACTTCGGGATAGGCAACAACGCTGAGTGGCGGACCAGAGGCTGATAGCCAAGTTTGGAACCCAAAAGGTTGGCCTCAACGGGGACCTTAGGTTTATATCACACTACAGGTGACCCCACTGCACTATACACACTCTCACTCACACACAAAACACACTTACATACTCACACACTCAGGCAGAGCCTCTCTCATACACATACATACACTCCCCACACACCCTCTCACATGCTTATACTCCATCACACTCTCTTACATACACTTTACCAAGCATGCATACATGCAAACACACACACACACTCTCATGCTAACTCACACGTACACACACTCTCTCTCCCATGCATAAACACACACACATACAGCTATGGGGTGAATTTGCATTTGCAGAATTATATTTGCAGATACATTCTATTTTGCTCAAAAAGCATATGATTTGCAGCTAGAATTTATAAATTCCTATTTTGAAAATAAAACCACTCTGACTCAAGTTTGGGATACAGACCAACTTTAACCTCACACCTTTAATACATTGTCTGAGCTGAGATGTCACCTTTTTGATAAAACTTTAAGTTATCTCGAGAATGTGACTTAAAAGAAGTGCTTGGATTAATAGATGAATGAACCAAAATCTGCAACCCATTCTAAAAGATGAAAAACTTAACAGCAGTCTAGGTTTGTTCAATATATCATTTTAGTTGCATGACACTAATATTTTTCTATGACTTCTGTGTCTTATGATCCTGCCCCACAACCACCTGATGAAGGAGCAGTGCTACGAAAGCTAGTGCTTCCAAATAAACCTGTTGCACTAAAGCCTGGTGTTGTGAGATTTTTTTTTAAACTTTGTCTACCCCAGTCCAACACCAGCACTGCCACATCATGGTATCTTTTATGAATAGTAAATAATCAAAAGATTTTGGTATATTGCACCAGCATCTGACACTGTTGCAATTTGGCATGCATTCAATAGCACTAGTTCTAGATTGTAGAAACAGGAAATAAGTGTTCTCAAGTCAGATGCAGGACAACAGGAGCTCCAGACTTTATGATGATTCATTTCACCAGTGGCTGTTATATGCTGACACAGTTCTGCATTTTTCCAGATGGTACAGGAATCCCTACAGACATGGAGGGATGACCAGAATCCAAAATCTATCATGCTAAAGACTCAAATGTATCCAGTTTCCACTTCCTTCCCTCTCTTCATCACAACATGACATCAGTACAATTTACGAGCTGTAGGAAGGAAGGGGTAAACTGCAGTCAAAAGGAATCACAATCAATCTTCTCCAGCCACCCACATTGACTTGCACATGTTTGGGTTGAATTCCAAACTCAATGGGCTTTCTGATGTTAGTGGTTAACATTTGGTTTGTTTTCTGCTTTTGAGAACTTCTTACACAGGGATAGCCAGATGTGTGGGGGGGGTGGGGGGGGGTCTGTCCCAGATAGTGTAAGCTTCCTTAGCACCTCAAGAACTTTCTTCAAATGATTACTTCATGCAAAGAAAAACACATACTATGCCAAAAAAAAAAGAAAAAGCACTTAAACATGAAAATCCAATTTAGGCAGTAACTTCACGTTTTAAGTTTTCACACAGTGCTGGATATATTAATTTCAGAATATATTCATTGTGCAGAGAAATCCTTGCATTATGACCTGCACAAGACTTCACCCTCTTCTTCAAGAGTGTCAGTGACCAAGGTTCAGGAATGGGGGATATTTGTGAGCCTTGCCCTGTGTCCAAGCAATGCACCTATGCCAGACTGACAAGGGTTGAGAAAGTGCCCCTGGTGTTTGTCTACAGGCATAATCACTGAGACTAGCATAACACTGTGGGAAGAGAGGGAGGACTTGATAAAAATTGATTTACTACTTTTTGAGTTTTTACTTCATTAAACACACAGTCAAAACTGAATTTGAAAGTCAGAAAAACTTTCTGGAACTGCATGGACACAACAGACGCTCAGGAAATCTTTCTGCACTCTCAGTCCTCACTGTACCCTGACAATGTTAGCCCTTCCTCCTAACTAAGACAGGTTGACCTCTGTAAAACCCAATCTCCCACTAAAGCAGACAACAGGGTTCTAAGTAATGAGGCCAAATATTTGTATCACATGAAGACCCATTCACAGTGTCCATCTCAGCGACTATTTTCACCACAAGCCAAAGCTTTCAAGAAGGACTGACACAACAGTATCATTTAGGTAAAAACAATGACTGCAGATGCTGGAAACCAGATTCTGGATTAGTGGTGCTGGAAGAGCACAGCAATTCAGGCAGCATCCGAGGACAGGCAAAATCGACGTTTCGGACAAAAGCCCTTCAGTTATTCCTGATGAAGGCTTTTGTCCGAAACGTCGATTTTGCCTGTCCTCGGATGCTGCCTGAATTGCTGTGCTCTTCCAGCACCACTAATCCA
>NC_057713.1:19683921-19691023 GCF_004010195.1 Chiloscyllium plagiosum
CCCTCCTCTAGCTTATCTCTCCATGCTTCAGGCTCTCTGCCTTTATTCCTGATGAAGGGCTTTTGCCCGAAACGTCGATTTTGCCTGTCCTCGGATGCTGCCTGAATTGCTGTGCTCTTCCAGCACCACTAATCCACAACAGTATCATTTGCAGAGGCATTGACACTTGCACTTCCTGAAGTGGAATGACAGTGCTGTCTGCTCTAATACAGGCTGAATCAATACCTGTCAGTATCTTCTTGCCGGCTGCCCTGACATAAATACTGACTGTAAAACAGTTGAAACAATTCTTTGAAGAGGAACCAGTGGCTGCTATAAATGTCTTCCCTTATGTACAGGGCAACCGCAATGTATACAGAAAACTCATCACGTTGGCAGGTAGAGAAAGCCTAGTGCACCAGGTAGTAAGGCAAAAACCAAGTACTATCCTATGAAAGGAAAGGTTAACATAGGAATCAGAGGCAAGCAAATAAACACCTCTGATGTGCAAGGAGATTGCTCAATAATGGCTAGGGCCATGCAGATGCAATGAGGCAGCTCTTCCATTTACTCTGTACCGCAGTGTCGCTACTGGTGGAACCACATTCTAATATTGCTTGGAGAAAATTCCCATCTGTTCTTAGCTAAGACTGACTGCTCAATTATCAGAGCTGACATTAACAGGCACTTGGGTTTGACATTTAACAATAGCCCAGTTAGATCAGCTCCAGCACCTTTTAGTTTCAGTGGGAACTCTTTGTGCTCATGGTCAGGTGATGCCTTTATGAAACTCCTTGGAAGCTTTTGCTGCATGAAAGACACTATATAAATACAGGCCGTCATTGCTGCTGTTTTGTATGTGTGCAAATAAAAGCTACTGAAACAATCAGATTTGGGGACAGAGGTTAAGATTAAAAGAGAAAGCATGCTGCTACTTTATCAATTATTTGTCTCAAATAGGTTATCAGAATCCAGCTCTCAACCTTTCTAATACGGAGACAGTGCCTAGAGTGACCGTCAGTGTGCCAGAAGGTCTGTTGTCCCTGTTCTTAGTGATTGGCACTGGGGAGCAGGTGTTAGACTTTCAATGTTTATTATTTGGGTCTTTAGATTTTATTAGATTAGATTCCCTACAGTATGGAAACAGGCCTTTTGGCCCAGCAAGTCCACACCGACCCTCCAAAGAGCAACCCACCCATACCCACTCTCCTACCTCATATTTACCCTTGACTAATGCACCTAACGCTATCGGCAATTTAGCATGGCCAATTTACTTGCCTTCAAGGACAAAGTTCAGCTGAGTTCAGTAGGAAGATGCTTGTTTCCATGTGTTTGTGCATGTGCAATCTCCTTGCACATCAGAGGTGTTTATTTGCTTGCCTCTGATTCCTATGTTAACCTTTCCTTTCATAGGATAGTACTTGGTTTTTGCCTTACTACCTGGTGCACTAGGCTTGCAGGTCAGGTGAATTGGCCATGCTAAATTGCCCGTAGTGTTAGGTATAGGGGTAAATGTAGGGGTATGGGTGGGTTGCGCTTCGGCGGGTCGGTGTGGACTTGTTGGGCCGAAGGGCCTGTTTCCATACTGTAATGTAATCTAATTTACCTGATCTGCACATCTTTGGATTGTGGGAGGAAAAAGGAGCACCCAGAGGAAACTCACGCAGACACTGGGAGAACGTGCAAACTCCACACAGACAGTCACCCGAGGCGGGAATCGAACCTGGGTCCCTGGTGCTGTGTGGCAGTGCTAGCCACTGAGCCACCAGGTGATGAGTTAACAAAATATAACTGCCTACTCAAGGTGGAATTGTTGCCTAATTCTGCATAACGAGGAGGGTCCCTTGAACTCGAAATTGGCTTTACAATGACAAGAGGCAAGAAAACCAGAATGGAAAGTCAATAGAAAGACAAGCAGTACAAATTGCAACAGGAACATCCTGGAGCAAGTCACCTGGGTCTAAAGGAAAACTTGTCAGTGACCAATATTAAACACTACGCTGTCTCTCTGGTGTATGAAAGAAAACAGATGGGGTCCAGGCACTGTTTTTAAACTTCAAACAGAAATCCTGCCGGATTAGATGAATGAGTGTCACTTGCTCCATTCTGCTGCGATGTGTATGTGTAAAGCAGAACACAGACACAAACACATGGAAACAGGCATCTTCCTACTGAACTCAGCTGAACTTTGTCCTTGAAGGCAGGAAGGATGCCGATTGGAAAATATCAACCAGGGACCAGGAAACAGACTTAACAGTCAGCCACTGCCAAACACTTTATGCTTGTGACTGAACTCCCAATGACCCTGGGAGGCCTCACGTTGGGATCCAGCTCAAACCAAGGCCCCCTCTCTTCCCGATGATAACAGATGGGAGATTCTCTCAGATCCACACGCAGAATAATGAGGATTCACAGAGCATTGGATTGTTATGGCGCAGGGAGAGGCTATTAGGCCCATTGGTATCCGTCCTTCAAACAAGCAACTCACTTCCCATCAGTCTCCTTCCTACCTTCTCCCCGTAGCCCTGCACTTCTTCATTTTTCAGATCACCAACGTTGAAAGTCTCCATTGAATCTTCCTCCATCACACACTCAGGAAAGGCAGTTCAGATCTCAACCATTCATTGCGTGAGAAAGATTTTCCTCAGCTTCTTCGCTTCTCTTACGAATTACTTTAATCTCTCATTCTCAGTGCTATTACAAATGGGATCAGTTTCACCCTCAGTTGCTCAGTCGAGACCACTCAGATTTTGAATACCACTCTCAGATTTCCTCCCCATCTATCTTCATAAACAAAATTCTTCATACCTTGAACCATTCTCATGATTTCTTCATAACACCTTCACATTCTTCCTAAAGTGTGGTGCCTAGAACTGAATGGAATACTCCTTACTTTTGTACTGTATGGCCACATTTACTAAGATTTGAATACTATACGCGTTATAGAATTCTTACAGGGCAGATAGAGGGCACTTGGGCCATTGAGTCTGTACTGACCATCTGAAGAGCATCCCACCCAAACCTTTTTGCATGCAAATAGACTTGCAAACTGACTCAAGAAAGGAGTCCATTCACAATTCAGGACTGCCTGTATTTTACATTGTCACCTTATTCTTCCTACCAGAAGAGATCACTTAGCATTTCTTTTCATTATTTGGAGATACCGGTGTTGGACTAGGGTGTACAAATTTTTATTTATCATCTAGTTACAGGTTGCCATCCATGATTGCCCCAAACCTAACTCTAACTTCTTTATGTTGGGTGATCTGCTATCTTAAGTAAGCTGTTACCTTAATAAATAGTCTGATGCTTAATACTTCATTAAATTCGTTCTGCGAATCCAAATACATTACATCCATTGTTTCTTCTTTATATATCCTCCTTGTTATCTCGAGTTACAGTATATTTGTCAGGCATGATTTCCCCTTTGTGAAACTATACTGACTGTGCTTGATCATATATATTTCTACATGCTGTGTTATTACATCGCTTTTTAATAGGGTCTAATGTTTTCCTAATTAAGCTAATCGGTCTATAATTATATGATGCATGTTCCCCCTCCCCCACTTTTGAATAAACAGTGTTATATTGGCAGTTTACCAATTCTGTAGAACTTAGATGTTGGATAAGGTTTCTTGAACAATTAACACCAGCGCACCCACTATCTCAATAGCCTCTTCCCTTAACATCCTAAGATCCATCCCCTCAGGTCATTGAAACTTATTGGTTTTTAGTCCCATTAGTTTCTCTAGCACTTTTTCCAGTGATAATTGTTTCCTCTTCTCCCTTTTACCCTTGAATATTTATAATTTTGAAACATTATTAGTGTCTTCTACCATAAAGACTGATGCAAGATATTTATTCAACTCCTCACCGGTTTCCTGGTTCCCTGTTATTGCTTTCCCATTTCTATGAGGGACCTATGTTCACTTCATTGCACTCCTGCAATCGCCAGAACATCAATCCTTAGAGGAGACCAAAACTGCACATAATAATCCAGGTGTGGTCTCACCAAGGCCCTATAACTGCTGCAAGAGGTCCCTGTTCCTGCTCTCAAATCCTTTCACTATGAAAGTCAACAAACTATTTGCCTCTTGCACTTTCATGCTTACTTTTTGCAACTGGTATACAAAGACTGGCAGGTGTCATTGTCAGTATCTTTTGGAATATTGTATACAATTCTGGTTTCCTTCCTATGGGAAGGACGTTGTGAAAGCCGGAAGGGTTCAGGAAAGATTTAATGATTGCCAGGGTTGGAGGATTTGAGTTATAAGGAGAGACCGAATAGGCTAAGGCTATTTTCCTGGAGCAGAGACTGAGGTTTATAAAATCATAAGTGACATGGATAGGGCAAATAGACAATGTCTTTTCCACAGAGTGGGGGAGTCCAGAACTAGGCTTTAGGGTGAAGGGGGAAAAGATATAAAAGAGACCCAAGGGGCAACATTTTCACACAGACAGCCAGAGGAAGTGGTGGGAGCTAGTAAGATTGCAACATTTAAAAAGGCATCTGGATGGCTATACGAATAGGAAGGGTTTGGAGGGATGTGGGCCGGGTTCTGGCAGGTGTGACTAGATAGAGTTGGGATATCTGGTCAGCATGGACGACTTGTCCCGAAGGATGCACGTCTCTATAACTTTATTTGCCTTTGAATCTCAATCCGCTTTGTTGTTAAACCCCTTTCCCAAACGTTTCATCCAACTCTGCCCTTATTCCTTTGAAAAGACCCATATTTAAGTTTCTAACCCAAGGTCCTCCTGCTCAAACCGAATACTAAATTTGGCCGTGTTATGGTCATTGACACCCAGGAGATCTTTACCCTAACATCTTTCATGAAACTGCCTTATTACACATTGCTAGATATAAAATAGTCCGATCCCTTGTTCAATTCACAGCACACTGTTCTCAGAAACTGTACTGAAAACACTAAGAATTCTTCCTCTACCAATCGGACTATCCCAATCTACATGAAGATCAAAGTCACCCATGATTAATGTCCTACCTTTTCTTCAAGCCCTCCTTATCATCTGATTTATTCGGTCCCATTGTGAAGCCTATAGTTTACTCCAACCTGTCTCTTCTCTCTTAGTTCTCACCTTTGCCCGCATCAATACATCTTCTAATTCAAGACCATTTCTTGCTATTGTGATTATTCCAACTTGTACTAATAATGCTACCCCACCAATCTTTTCTTCCTGGTTCTTCTTACAAAAAGTCACATACCCCTGAATATTTAGTTTCCACCTTTGATTTCCTTGTGTGTCTCTATTTTTCATAACCTGTACTTGCCATCAATTCATTTATTGTGTTCAAATACTAAATGCATTCAATTAAAAAAAAACATTGACTTTATCATATCCTTTCAGTCCATTGACCCCTGACTTTCAATGCTTGTGCATTAAAGATAAAGACATCTTTTTCAATGATGGCAGCCAGTGACGAGTGGAGTTCAGCAGGGGTCAACGTTGGGATCACAACATTGTACGTTAATGACCTAGATAAAGGAATGGAGGGTATTGTTGCTAGGTTGCAGATGACACAAAGGTAGGTGAAGGGGTAGGTAGTATTGAAGAGACAGCAAGGCTGCAGAAAGACTTGGACAGGCTAGAAAAATAGGCAAAGTCACAGCAGATGGAATACACTGAGAAAGTGTGAAGTTGTGTACTTTGTTAGGAAGAATAGAGGCACAGACTATTTTCCAAGTGGGGAAAGGCTTTGGAAATCTGAAGCACAAAGGAACTAGGGAGTCCTATTTCAGGATTCTTTTCAGATTAAAATGTAGGCTCAGTTGGCAGTTAGTAAGGTAAATACAATGTTAACATTCATTTCAAGAGTAGAAGAGCAGATATGCACTGCCGAGGCTGCATAAGGCCAGACCACATTTTGAGCCCCATATCTAAGGAAGGATGTGCTGCATAGGAGGGATCAAGGGGATTATGAGAATGATCCTGGGGATGAAGTATTTGTCAGATCAGAAGCGGTTCAGAACTCTGTGCTCAATGGAGCTTAGATGGATGGGGGGTGGGGTGGGAACAGGGAATCTGATTGAAATTTACAGAATGCTGAGGCCTGGATAGAGTGGATGCAGAGACTGTTTCCACCAGTAGGAGAGATGAGGACATGAAGGCATAGCCTCTCTGGAACGGAGAAGATGAAGAATTTCTTCAGCCAGATGGTGGTGAATCTATGAAGCTCATTATCACAGAGAACTGTGAAGGCCAAGTCAATGAGTATATTTAAGACAGAGCTAGATTGATTCTTTATTAGTAAGAGGGTCAAGGATGAAGGCCAGAGAATGAGGCTAAAAAACTATCAGCTAGGATTGAATAATGGAGCAGACATGATAGGCTGAATGACCCAATTCCACTCATTTATTGTACTCTGTTCAACCATTGGCTCCAGCAGGTTGAAGCGAAGCCCACAGATAAGTGCTATCCTATCGCCCAGTATTGATGTCAAAATCCATGAACGGAAACCCGCTTCATCTGTATCAATCTTTGATTTACATATTTAACTCTGACTTCATTTACCCAATGCCAGTTTGCCCATGACTCAGGATCTGCATCCAGGAGCTGTACTGATGTCAGGATTTTAACGACCCTGGTGGAATTCAATCTCAGCACCAATGAGCAGGCTACTATGAGGCAAGTGTGGTTTGATAACACTAGTAATGACAACGTCTATCATATTACCACTGATCAAGAAGAGACTGATGCTGTTGTAATTTGCCAAGTTACATTTGTCCTGTTGTGTACTTGGACAATTTTCCATATTGCCTCTTCGTAGGATATGTGGAACAATCCATCTTCCGCAACTACACTGGCCCCACCCCCCACCTTTTCCTCCGCTACATCGATGACTGTATCGGCGCCGCCTCGTGCTCCCACGAGGAGGTTGAACAGTTCATCCACTTCACCAACAACTTCCACCCCGACCTCAAATTCACCTGGACAGTCTCACATTCCTCCCTCCCCTTCCTCGACCTTACTATTTCTATCTCAGGCGACCGAATCAACACGGAATCTCTTTCCAATCCTCCCACTTCCTCCAAACAAAAGGAGTAGCCATGGGCACCCGCATGGGCCCCAGCTATGCCTACCTCTTCGTAGGATATGTGGAACA
>NC_057713.1:19691725-19715664 GCF_004010195.1 Chiloscyllium plagiosum
ACCTCTTTCCACCTATCACATTTCTGACGCCCCTCCCCCAAGTCCCTCCTCCCTACCTTTTATCTTAGCCTGCTGGACAAACTTTCCTCATTCCTGAAGAAGGGCTTATGCCCGAAACGTCGATTCTCCTGTTCCCTGGATGCTGCCTGACCTGCTGCGCTTTTCCAGCAACACATTTCCAGCAATTTTCCATATTGTCAGGTAGATGCCAGTGTTGGAGCTGCTCTGGAAGAGCTTGCCAAGAGGCATGGTAAGTTGTGGAGATAAGACTTTACAACTATTGCTACAACATTATCAGGCCTTTGTAATACTCAATCCCTTTCTTGATGTCATGTGTAGTGAATCAAACATAGAACAGATCATCATAGGAACAGGCCCTTTTGCTCACCATGTCTGTGACTGATCACAATGCCATTCTGAACTAATCCTACCTGCCCACGTGGTCCACATCCCTCTGTTCCCTGCCTGTTCATGCTTCTGTCTAAATGCCATTTAAAATATTGCTAATGTATTGGCTTCCATCACCTGCTCGGACTGTGTAAACTGAGACGGTGCGGAAAAGATTTTCAAGGATTCTGCTGGCACTGAGGGTTCGAGTTTTCGGGAGAGGCTGAATAGACCGGGGCTATTTTTCCTGGAACACCAGAGGCGGAGGGTTGACCTTACAGAGGTTTATAAAATTATGAACACGGATAGGGTGAATAATAAAGGTCTTCTCCCTAGGGTGGGTGAGTCCAAGACAAGAGGGCATAGGTTTAAGGTGAAAGGGCAAAGATAGAACAAGGACAGGAGGGATAACTTTTTAATGCAGAGGGTCAAAAAAGTGTGTATGGAACGAGCTGCCAGAGGAAGTGGTGACGGCAGGAACAATTACAATATGGATGGGTATAGGAAGAATTTATAAGGGTATGGGGCAAATAAGACTGGGTCAGATTGGAGTGTCTGATCTGGAACAAAGGGTCTGTTTTCAGGCTGTATAATCCTTTCTCCTTTAATTCTCTCACCATAAACCTATGCTCCCTAACATCTGACATTTCCACATTGGGTAAAAGACTCCCAACCATCCACCCTTCCCATAATTTTATACTTTTCTACCAAGTCACCCCTCAGCATCCGATGCTCTAGTGAAAGCAGTCAGTTTGTCCAGTGTCTCCTTCCAGCTAAAACCTTCCAGTTCTGGCAACACCCTGGTAAACCTCTTCTCCAAAGCCTCCACATCCTTCCCATAGTGTGGTGACCAGAAGAGCGCACACAATGCAGTCTAACTAAAGTTTTATACAACTGCAACATCTTGCCCACTTTTATACTCAATGTGTCAACCAATGAAGGCAAGAATGCCATACACCTCCTTTACCATTTTATTCACTGTGTTGCCATTTCAGAGGTATAGACTTGCATCCCAAGATCACTCTGCATAATCAATGCTCCCAAGGGTCTTTCCATTTATTGTGTAATTTCCTCTTGCATTTGACTCCCAAAATTCATCACCTCTCACTTATCTGGATTAAATTCCATCGCCCATTTCTCCGAGCACTGATCCTTGAGGAACACCATGGTCACAGACCTCTCGCCAGAAAACACCCTTCACAACTTAAGGTAAGATTCTTAGTCTGATCCTTACAGACTAAACATCTGCCCCAGCTTATAACAATCCATTAGGAAATGAATAGCTTTTTAAAGCAAATAAAAACTTTAATGAAATCAACTAGATACAAAACTTTAACATCGAGCATAAAGTTCTTGCTAGAAAGTTGGAATTTACAGAATTTAAGAAACAAACATACATTTTTGAAAACAAGAGCCCTTTTAAAAGTTACCCAACTGGATGCAAATTGAAACTCCGATCACTTTTTTTTTGAAAGTCCAAAAATGTTCATTCAGAAAAATCATGGTGGTTCAAAAAAAAATCCTATAAAGGATATGGATGTCAGTTCTCAGCCACTCTGAACTCCATCCAAGGTCCACGAAACAAGTTCAGATCTACCTTTAAATAGGAAAGTTCTTTTTGGAGTAGGATTAACCTTTTCCACAAATACAGAAAAAAAAATGAAGTTGTTGTTTGTCTATAGTGGTTCTGAGTAGTGTATAGGACTTGAGAACATCACAATAGCAGAGAATTTGCAGCTATCAACCAGAAATACATTAAAATATTTGGATTCTATGGTTATTGAATGTAACTATGCAATACCATTCTATTAATACATTTCAAATTTTACAGAAAGATTAATAAATTGTTTCTATCAGCTAACTGTACAAGTATCGCATTTTCTCTTTATCAATGTGGAACCTGTTTCAAGGAAGGGTGAGGTTTGAATATCGGTGTCACAACTTCACTGGATTTTTAAAATAATTTTTTGTAAAGCAAAATTCAACTGACTGCAGAGGGCAGTCATACTTAGCATTGCTTTTTCTCGCTGACTGGAACAATGGAGATGTTGGCACTGATCATGCCCTTTAAAGTAATTACTGGCAGAACACCATTTACTTCAATGAACTGCAAACTACATCTTGAACATTCCAACCCAGCTTTTTTCCGTCTTTCCTTCCCTCAAAAGAAAATTAAAATCAACACATAGACACTGATACTATTTAATAAAAATAACTGGCACCTGGCTCAAACTAATAGGATTACTAATCATATTTTTTGAAAGACTAACATTTTCCTTTAGGATATTACTGTAGACACTATTTTGAAATACTATACAGTTCTGTGAATCTATGCACTCAACACAATATGAACAATTAAGATTCCCTACAGTGTGGAAACAGGCCCTTTGGCCCAGCAAGTCCACACCAACTGCCTGAGGAGTAACCCACCCAGACACATTTCCCTCTGACTAATGCACCTATGGGCAATTTACCATGGCCAATTCACCTGGCCTGCACATCTTTGGATTGTGGGAGGAAACCAGAGCACCCAGAGGTAACCCATGCAGACATGGGGACAATGTGTATGCTCCACACAGACAGTTGCCTGAGGAGAGAATCGAACTAGGGTCCCTAGCACTATGAAGCAGCAAAGCTAATCGCTGAGTCATCGTGGCGCCCATAAATTCTAATGCACATTTTAAATATACATTCATTACACACTATTTTGATGAGTTCATGAGCAGTGTGCTTAAACTTTGTTGTGCAATACTGGTGGCTGAAGAGGACCTTAGAGGTTTATAAAATCATGAAGTGCATGAATAGAATAAATAGACAAGGTCTTTTCCCTGGAGTGGGGGAGTCCAGAACTGGAGGGGTGAGAAGGGAAAGATATAAAATAGACTGAAGGGGCAACTTTTTCATTCAAAGTAGAGTGTATGGAATGAGCTTTCCAGAGGACATGGTGGCAGCCGGTACAATAACAAACATTTAAAAAGCATTTGGATGAGTGTATGAATAGAAAGACTTGAAAGAGGTATGGGCCAAGTGCTGGGAAAGATTGGGTAGGATATTTCATCAGCATGGGCGAATTGGATTGAAGGGTCTGCTTCTGTGCTGTAATTAGGCCTAATTTAATGTACCACTTTTAGTATAGGTTAGGGTTGAGCACCAATACTAAAACTAGTAACGTTTTTTTAATTTAAGAACATGTTTATATAAAGGAAATTATTTGATCCTAGATGATGAAATGAAGGAATAAATATATTTATTAAACAGGTACAGCTGGGTACTTCTACTGGCCACAGAACTTCCATCTGCAAATCTACACTCAATACTAACATGAACTTGTCAACTAAGTTAGCTAATTAAACAACTAAGAGAATATCACTACTGTTAAAATAAGGAGTTCATTTATTTACTAGATCTAAAATTTCAATCATGCAAATTAACATATTAAACAAATCTAATAATATAAAATACTTGGCATAATTTCAATTCTGACTGCAAACCTCTGATAAGGCCTATAGATTAAAAAAGGTGTAGCTAACTTCATTGATATATTCCAGTGGTTTCAAAACATTCTCTTCTCTCATGGGTATCACATGTTTCTGCATACATTGCTGTTTCCCCATAATTCTTTTGTGTATGGATACAAAGAGTTGCAACTGTATTCTGTTTGAGACTCGACTATACATTTAATCCCTTTGGTGCAATTCTGGACAACATCAGAAACACTGTTTTGATCTACCACACAATATTGAGAGATTTCTGGGGACTATTAGCAAAGATGGGATGAACTAGAAATCTACTATATTTCCATAATTACCAAGACCAAAAGTAAAAAAACTTTCTTCAGCAAATACTTCAACTCACCAGAAGACAAATCTAATCAACTTCAATGTAGTTGCAATACATAATTAAAAGCACTACAAATTTTGAAGAAATACACAAAAATATAACCATTTCCAGGTAGTATTTAATTTTTTTTTCATCCAAATGTGTTCCTTATGAGCTCTGTCTCTCCCAGTGAAATCCCCCTTAACCTTGAGAGCGGTGAATTATGAACGAAATGCTTTACCACAATGTTTCAACAGGAAGCACAATTCAATTGAACAAAGTTTGGCTCCTAAAGCTATTTCCAATTCCAGCTCCTATATGGCATTGTACTGCATGTAATGCACCAACTAAACTCAATCATTTATTTAGCATGAGATAAGAGGAAGTGCCTGGGACTCATAACTGGGCTTATCATCAAAAGAGATGAGATTTCAGTCATGTACAGCGCTAACTTACAGTTATACAAAAGAAAAAAAAATACAAGAATAGCATTACCTGAACAAAATAACCAAATTATTACTTTTATTTTCTCATTCAAATCTCTTCATTTCTTGCAGTCTGGGTGGAAAATGGTATTTACTCTTCACTTTCCTTTTAAGTTGTTAAAACTGTATGAGTTCTAATTAAATGGAATTTGTTATATTAATGTGCTTAAAAAGCCAACCAAGCTTAATCTGCAGGCTTAAACAAAGAAACATCAAGTCTGTTAGTAAAACAGGCAAGAATTCCCTATTATTGATATACATCGACAGTATTAATAGAGGGGCAGTGTTTCTTTTGATGCTAAAGCCCCTGCTATGGAATTTTCACCAGGTGCTCTCAATTTTTGTTTACCACCAGGACAGATACCTGTTTATGGGGTAAATATAGCATAAAATATGGTAAAGTAAGTTGAAAGCCCAATGATGCTCTGCTTACAATCACTTAGCCTGGTCCACCTTTTATCATAGCAAAAAATAAAAAAGTGGCCCAAGAGTAGTCTAATAATGACATATGGCTGGGTACAACCAACAGACCTATATTAAAAAGAAGACTGAGCACATTTGTTAAACTGAATAATTGAAAAATTGTGTGGATAAGTTGTCAACTGCAGAAAATAGGAGTTTGATTTTGATCTTCTGTTCTGAACCCATTTGCAGCTTGAAATCTGACAGAATATTCATGACTGTTGCTAAGTGTGGATAGCATTATCTTCCTCCCACAAACTTTCCCCATTACATTGAAAAGAATAAATAAATATATATTTCTAAAGCAATCTGCAACAAATTAATTACATTTAAAGTGCAACCACTCTTGTTATGTAGAGCAATGTTGTACTAATTCGCAGACAGCACACTTGCACAAATGACCAAAGTGACTTTTTAAATTTAAAAATTGGTTACGTTGAAAGATAAATATTGATTACCACAGCAGAATTTCTTTCATCCTCTTTGAATAGTGGCATGGATTCTTTTTCACCCATCTCATAAAGCCAACAAGACAGCAATCTAATACAACCACTTTGTCACAAACCTAAGGAAACCTAAACACAAACAGAAAGCGGGCCATGCCACCAGTGCTTCATCCAGAGACTCACTGATGATGTTACCTCGGATAGTGATGAAACATCTGAAAAAGAACCTTCTAGCTCAGCGAGCAAACCTACATGCAGAACCGCAACCTGAGCTACAAATCTTCTCAAAACTCACTAACTTTGTCACAAAGGCAACCTGAATCATGCACTGAATTCATAAAGTTGGGTTTGAATCCATAACATACTAATTCAGTGTCAAGTTTGCAACCAGTGAACTGTGACATTTAGGCTTACATCTTTATTGGAAATGTATATTTTTTGATCTGCCTCTATACCCCCAAAAATATTCTATCAAAAAAGTTAATAGATTAAAACTGTGAAAGTCTGCTCAAAAATATAACATTTTCCTGCACGGGACCAACATTAGTTAGCTTAGCATAGACCTGACATCAAAGGGATTGAAATTTCCTTTCTGCATTCAACACAGCAAAGAAATTTTTAAATGGCAGCACTATTACCCAAAACAGCATATTTGGATCAAATCTACAGTATTACATTTAAGAGCTGAAGCAAAGTATATATAAAAAAGGAAAGACCTCTTTTGTAGAGAGCTGTAACAGGTTTTGGACGGATTGGAAATACAATAAGAAGGTAATTGCGAAATATATTGTCATGTTACACCAGTCATTGACATGATTAGAGCTACAGTAAAATGCTATAAAAATGCACTTCAAATTGACTTTTCATAAATCACTGATTGCCTTTCCCATTTTAAAAAAAAGTTTATTAATGTCAATAAATTGATGCATGATCACTTTGTATTGCTATGTTTGACTTCAGACCATATTGATGAGTATGTATGCATCAATAATTATTGAAATTGAAGAGAACAGTTACATTATTGAATGTTGGCTTACAGTTGAGCAGATAGTCACCAAAATGATCTGTTTTAAGGTAAATTGCATTTTTTCTATTAAAAGGGAAAGGCGAGTTTATTCATTAGCTGCAGATTAACATTTTTATTTGTAATGCTTCAGCAATTTATGCAGTCACATAAGAAATACAAATTATTCAGCTGGAAACTTCATAGAAACCTCACCAAAGCTTGTGAAAGAAGTAGCTGCTTTAAATAAATGAAATAACATTTGATGCTGTAATTAAAGAATTGGTTTGAGAGAAAGATAGTTTAACAACACTTGTAAGGTGGTGTAAATGGAACCTATAAGGGCAGATCTCTTGATGGCACAAGGTAGGTTAGAAGGTAGTATTTTCCTTAAAGTATTGCGGACTGATTTTCAAAGCACGTGATATTTGAATCATTTCACTTATTCATTGCAATCATACAAGCACAAAGCAAATTAATGTACCTTGCTTTAACGATCATGAATTTTGATACTTTTATTACCACAGTAAAATTGGAGATTATACGAAATACAACAATGACATAATAAAAGCAAAATACTATGGATGCTGGGGGTCTAAAATACAAACACTGTTGGGGAAACTCAGCAGATCTGGCTGCATCTGTGGAGAAGGAAACAGAATTAGTGTTCAGTTGACTCTTCTTCAGAACTAAAGAATGACTTGAGTCATTGAACACAAATCATTAACCGTTTCACTCCACAGATGCTGCCAGACCTACTGGTGTTTTCCCTGCACTTCCCATCTTTACAATGATGATATAACAAAATTTTATTTGCCCCCAGAGAGCGCAGAGTTCGCAACTCAGATCTCCATGTTAAATGATCACCCAGTGTCACTGCTTTGAATATTATGATGCAAACCAAAAAAATGAATGAATGTTAAGTCTTTATCTCTCCTTTTGCCAATTGCACACTGGATGTTGATAGCAGAGAACATAAGAAAGAGAAGATAAATACATAACTAGTTATCTATCTTAGGAACTTGGCGATTGGAGAACTGAACCTGTATTACACCATCATTGTGTGCTGCAACTTGTTATGTAATCAAACTATTGCATCATGTATTTAAAACGTGAACCATTATTACAGGGTTTTACAAAATGACATTGAATTCCAGGGATGTCAAATACTGGGTTGTTGACATTTACATTTGACATTTACAATCTTCAGTTTTTACCTTTTCAATCGCATTTAAAGCCTCAAAAATAAGAGTGAAGTGATCAAATCACTACACTCAAAGCTTTGAAGTTACACATTTTACACACAAAATATCGTAGGACACCAACTTTATCCCAAGATCAAAAATGTAATTTTAATTCATTGCAAAAAGAAAATTCAGCAAATCTTCCATTGATTTGATTTTTTTTTGGACTTTCTTGAATGTTTCATTTTTAAAACAGCTGATAATCTAACCTTTGTGTGAACAGACTTTGATGCAGGGTTCAAAGAAAGGAGCCGCTGTTTTAATTTCCTGTAGATATTATAAAAAAAAACAAACTTGTACCACCTATGATTGATGTCACTTCAAGTAACCTTTCTCATAGTCAGGTTTGTTATCAGTACTATCTTGGAGGTTTGTGTGTCTCTTATTCTCAGTTTTCTTTCATCATGCACAAAGTAATTAACCCAGAGTGATACAGAAATTAAACAAATGGAATGAGCATAAAAATAAGAATACGAAATGCTACTTTTACTTCCTAAATGAGACCTTCCAAAATGTTTGCAAATTACAAAATTTTTCAGAATCATTGTATGGGTATTTCACTATTTCCCAGACTTAACCAATTAGAAAGGCCAACTTACATTTTTCCTCATTTATTAAAAGTTACTATTAACGACAATAACATTGCATGGAGGGGGATGGGGTTTAGATGGGAGAATGTTAAGGCTTTACATGGCATTCATAGGATACATTTAACTTCAGTGTAAACAGGCCTCATTTCCCCACCAATGTTAACACTAACAAGACCTGTACAGTAAAGTGAAATGCCTTCCTACAGGGATTTGCACTCCATTCTGAAATCGAACGAGGCTGAACAAAGGCTACAAAACCTGTTGGCAATGACATTACACTCGCTGTATGAATGCACTCTGATCTGTCCTATGCTTTTTCTGCAAGCAGAACTTGGGATACTGAACTTAAGTCACGAAATCCTTTTGTACTTAAAAATAACCAATGCATTTTTGCTCTATACTCACCCCTGTGAATCAATGTGGTTTATAGAACATGATGTAGAATTGCATAGTGCACATGCACGTTTTAGTGAATCTCTAACGGACTTCTGCTTAAACTGAGAATTATTTTTAAGAAAATCAAAATCACCCTTTACCTTTGGAATGTTCAAAATTTAAAACTATTTTTCTCTCTCCTGGCACACCCCCTACCATTCCCCTTATCGAGCTTTCTTAAACTTTCAGTAACCTGTTAAAAGAGTATTTGGAAATGACTGTTTAATTAAGGATTAGCACACGAGAGAGAATTTTCAATATGAAACTGGGGAAAAACAAAAGTGCGCTTGTGGAGCAAATCTCCCCCAGTAAAAAATGGTTGTAATACCAACTCCAGGCTAGAAACATAATATATTGGTTAGTAGCTCTAATAAGATGATATTATTTATAAAAAGACAGGAAAGATGCACCGCTTCAGACACAAGACATGGACCATACTATTGCAAATCATTATCTGCAATTAGTGAATTTAGGCATTACGGAGGTAATTTACTGAAGACATTGGTTCACCAGAATATCTATAGCAGTCAATTGGTAGAACAATGGATAATTAAGTCAATTTGCATCCTATTTACAATTAATTTCCTAGTTCCATTTCTTCAGGTCATCACACAAACCTACCATTAAATATAAGCCATACAGACAAATATCTTGTAGGATTTTTCTTTTATGGTGTATAGTAAATTGTTGAAGTATTAGCATGCCTCTAAAGGCAACCACTCTTACAACTTGAAACCAAAGTCAACGAGCCTCCAAAAGAAAAGAATTGTGCTTCATCCTAGTTGGTGATTTTAGTATAAATAAATATTCAAGTTACTAAAGGCAGACAAAAAAAAACATCCAATTGGATTTGAAGACAGGAAACCCAATGGCATTTTATTTTTTATAAAAATCACTGTAAACCATTGTTGGCTGAAAGTGTTCAAATTCATACAATGGCGCAACTGTTCTTGTGATTATTATGGGCCTTGAATCGAAGTCTCATCTTTGGCCGATACTTTTCCAAGTATAAGAGCTGTTTACTGTTGATGGCACCTCTGCGTTTCCTATTTCAAAAAAGACAGAAAAAAAGTGAAAAGAAATGTAGAGTGTTAGCAGATATGATCTGTTTAAAGACAGATGTCCTTGTTGTTCTAACAGAGGAGAACCTGCCAAGGACACCTCTGGCAGCTTGTTTAAACAAGTTTTTTTCTTCATAGTACTGGCTGAGAATAATTAAATTTAAAATGATTTAGAGATGCCGGTGTTGGACTGGGGTGTACAAAGTTAAAAATCACAACACCAAGTTATAGTCTAACAGGTTTAATTGGAAGCACACTAGCTTTCGGAGGGTCGCTCCTTCATCAGGTGGTTGTGGAGGGCTCAATCCTAACACAGGATTTATAGCAAAAATTTACAGTGTGATATAACTGAAATTATACATTGAAAATTCGATTGTCTGTTAAGCCTTTCATCTGTTAGAATACCATGACAGTTTTACTTCTTTCATGTGTAAATCACAAAACCTTTTTTTAAAAAAAAGTTGCAGTCTCAGGTTAGTTGTTAACAATGGTGATAGCGAGACAATATGTTGAAGGTGTTAGCCCCCTGTGTTCTCTGTCTATGCCATGATGTTTAGATCGATTCTAATCTAAAAAGAGAGATAACGGAGTTTTACATGAATGCATGCAGTTTTTGAGCAAAGTACAATGTAACCCTGCAAGTACAAATTCACCCCACAAAATGTGTGTGTGCATGTGGGTCTCTGTCTGTGTGTCTGTCTGTCTGGGTTGGGGGTTGAGTGTGAGCAAGTGAATATGTGTGTGTGTGTGTGTTTGTGTGCGTGCGTGCGCGCGCGCGCGCACGCAGTGAGTGCAGAGAATCTGAAGTCTGTGAGGGGGTGCATGTGAGAGTGTGGGAGTGTGTGTCTACACTACATACAGACACACACACATATACACAGACACGCACACAGACACCCACACATACCCTTACAGACACACACACTCCCACATGCACCCTCTCACAGACTTAAGACACTCTGCACTCACTACACACACATACACTTACTCACACTCCCAACCTCCAACCCAGACAGACAGACAAAGACCCACATGCACACACATATTTTGTGGGGTGAATTTGTATTTGCAGGGTTACATTGTACTTTGCTCAAAAACTGCATGAATTCATGTAAAACTCCATTATCTCACTATTTAGATTAGAATCAAAACATCATGGCATAGACAGAGAACACAGGGAGCTAACACCTTCAACATATTGTCTAGCTATCACCATTGTTAACAGCTAACTTGAGAATGCAACTTTTTTTAAAAAGAGGTTTTGCAATTTACACATGAAAGAAGTGAAACTGTCATGGTATTCTAACAGATGAAAGGCTTAACAGAATCAATTTTTCAATGTATAATTTCAGTTACATCACACTGTAAATTTTTGCTGTAAATTCGGTGTTAGGATTGAGCCCTCCACTACTACCAGGGAGTGTTGGTGAATAAAGAGATCTTAGAGTGCAGGTTCATAGCTCCTTGAAAGTGGAATCGCAGGTAGATAGGATAGTGAAGGCGTTTGGTATGCTTTCTTTTATTGGTCAGAGTATTGAGTACAGGAGTTGGGAGGTCATGTTGCGGCTGTACAGGACATTGGTTAGGCCACTGTTGGAATATTGCGTGCAATTCTGGTCTCCTTCCTATTGGAAAGGATGTTGTGAAACTTAAAAGGGTTCAGAAAAGATTTACAAGGATGTTACCAGCTACAGGAGGATCTGAGCTACAGGGAGAGGCTGAACAGGCTGGGGCTGTTTTCCCTGGAGCGTCGGAAGCTGAGGGGTGACCTTATAGAGGCTGACAAAATTATGAGGGGCATAGATAGGATAAATAGACAAAGTCTTTTCCCTGGGGTCGGGGAGTATAGAACTAGAGGGCATAGGTTTAGGGCGAGAGGAGAAAGATATAAAAGAGACCTAAGGGTCAACTTTTTCATGCAGAGGATGGTACGTGAATGGAATGAGCTGCCAGAGGATGTGGTGGAGGCTGGTACAATTGCAACATTTAAGAGGCATTTGGATGGGTATATGAATAGGAAGGGTTTGGAGGGATATGGGCCGGGTGCTGGCAGGTGGGACTAGATTGGGTTGGGATACCTGGTCAGCGTGGACGGTTTGGACCGAAGGGTCTGTTTCCATGCTGTATATCTCTATGACTCTACCACCTGATGAAGGAGGAGCGACAATCCGAAAGCTTGCGTGCTTCCAATTAAACCTGTTGGACTATAACCTGGTGTTGTGTGATTTTTAAATTTAAAATGCTACAGCTGAATTTTAAAATGCTACAGTGCGGGCTGAGTAATGAAACACTAATACAATTGTTCAATTGGACATAAGTGTCTTACTATTACAGAAGGCTCGGTTTCCATGCTTTATAACCCTATGAATCTATGACCGAGGGAAAGGTAATTCAAGGCTGTGTACGTTGTTTAAGGCTAAACAAAACAACAATTCTGGCAGATCTGCAATGGAAAGAGGACACAGCTTGTGTGTTTTATTGCATCAGAAGAGGATCATGTTGCACACTGGGGGTGGGGGAAGGGAGAATGGGTGGGTGGAGCAGTTTTAGCAACAGCTGGGTATTCAAAAGACTTTCCTGCCTGTTCAGTTGGAGGGGGCGGAAATCCCAATATGGGAGGCCCACCTGCAACTTTACGCTGATGAAAATGTCAGTGTGTGTCCATGCATGCTGAAGTTAATATCAGAAACTCTGACGCTCTCTGCGCACTGTATAGTGTCAAGGTTTATTTGTCAAAAACAGCAAAGATAAACTTTTTCTTCTGAAGGTTTGTTGGCATTGAATACTAGAATAATTCATACATTAATATAGACCAGTTGCCCAACATCTGTAGCACAGTAAATGCTAGAGTCAATAATACAAGATTTAATAGCAAAACCCTTAGAAAACAGTGACAGAATCAGATAAGAGTCAGCACGGAATTTTAAAAATTCATTCATTAGACTGAGAAGTTGCTGGCTAGGCCAGCATTTATTGCTCATCCCAATAACGCAGAGGGCAATTAGGACTCAACCACATTGCTGTGGGTCTGGAATCACATGTAAGGTGGCAGTTTCCTCCCAAAGGGCATTAGGGAACCAGGTGGATATTTTTGACAGTCGACAATGGACTCACGATCACTATCAGACCCCTAATTCCAGATTTTTTTTATTGAATTCAAATTCCACCATCTGCTGTCGCGGGATTTGAACCCAGGTTCTCAAAACATTACTTGGGTCTCTGGGTTAACAGTCCAGCAATAATACCACTAGGTCATCACCGCTCCATCAATCTATGAAAGGGAAATCATCCTTCACAAAGCTGGAATTTGTCAAGGATGCAACTAATTGAGTTGACATGGGGCAGCAGTGGATGCAGGTTTTTTGGTATTTCAAAAGGTTTTCGATAAAGTTCTATGTAAGAAATTAGTAAGAAAGATTAAAGCTCTTGGTAGTGCACTGACATGGATAGAGTAGTAGTTGGAGACAGGAAACAAAAAGAAAGAAATAAACAGGCCTTTCGAGTAGCAGCCATTGACTAGCGGGATTCTGCAGCAGTCAGCACTTGAACCCCAGCAATTCACAATATATATTAATGATTTACTGATGATTTATTAACGACGGAACTAAATACCCAACATCACAAGTTCGCAGATGACACAAAGTTGGGTGAGACGTTGAGCTGTAAGCAGGATGCAGGAGATGCTTCATTGTGATTTGGACAAATTGAGTGAGTGGGCAAATGCATGGCAGCTGCATTACAATATGAATAAGTGTGAGGTTCACTACTTTGTAGCAAAAACAGAAAGGCAGATTTTATGAATGGTAACAGATTGGGAAAGGGGGTGTCCTTGTATACAAGTTGCTGAAAGTAAGCATGCAGGTGTAGCAGACAGTGAAGGTGGCAACTGGCATGTTGGCCTTCATAGCAAGATAATTATAGATGCAAGTATGTCTTGCTGCAGTTGTACAGTGCCTTGGAGAGACCACACTTGCTCATTGTGCGGAGTTTCGGTCTCCTTACCTGAGGATGGATGTTCTGGCAATGAAGGAAGTGCAATGAAGATTTACCAGAGTGATTCCTGGCAGGCCAGGCATAGAAAGCAGACTAGATCATTTAGGATTAAACTCCAGTTTCAAAGTTAAGAAGAAAGAATCTCATAGAAGCCTATAAAATTCTAGCAGGACTAGACGAGATAAATGCAGGAACAATGTTCCCAAAGACCCTGGAATCAGAATCAGGAGTTACAATTTAAGAATACAAGATAGGCCATTTAGGACGAAGATGAGGAGAATTTTTTTTAAACCCAAAATCAACCTGTGGAAATTTCTACCACAGAAAGCAGCTGATGCCAAAACACAATGTATTCAACAAGGAATTGGATATAGATCTTAGGGTTCAAACAATCATAGGGTGTAGGGAGAAAAAGGGAACAGACTACTGAGTTGGATAATCAGTCATGAACATATTGAATGGTGGAGTAGGCACCAAGCGTCAAATGGCCTACTCCTGTTCCTATGTTTGCCTGTTTGTATAAAATAGTTAATATTTTTTCCAGGAACAAATGGCTCTTACTGTCTGATGAACTGAATCGCATCTTCATACTTCATTCCACTTTCAATAAGAGCAACTGCTACCAATACAGGAGCCCTGTGTGTTTAAAACAAGTTACTGTAAGCATAGGAAAAGAAAAGAAACAAAAGGCTTGTATTTACATAGTGCCGTTCACAATCCTCTGATATCCTAAAAGCATTTTCCAATTATTAAAATAAAATTCTGAAATGGATTACATCAACCCAAGAAAGCAGCAGCAATAATGACTCTTGGTTTTAAATCAGTTAAAATCTCAGCTTTAAAAAAAAAGGACCTGCGAATGAAGTGAGGCTAAACAAAGAAAAGCTTTTTCAGTCAGGAAGTAGTTAGGTTACAGAAGGCTGTGTGTGGTGAAGGCAGGTTCAGTTGAGGGCACTGGATGATTACTTGGATAAAAACAAATGTGCACTAGGGTTATGATGCTCATTTAATGAGCTTGCACAGGCACAGTGGGCTGAATGACCTCTTGCTACACCATAACACTTCTGTGATTCTCCGATATCCTGACAGTATAATACTCTCTTAGCAGTGCAATGCAGTATCAGCTGACATTTTTTATTATCAAATCAAACAGGATTTGAAGCCACAATCTTTTTTACTCAAAGATGAAAATGATATCAAATGAGTCGCACTGCCTATTTTTATTGACTGCATAAAAATAATCTGACATATTGATGAGGCAGATTAATTTTAAACAGTGTTGGAGAAATTTATCAGGTCTGGCCAGTATGATTCCTCCTCTTCAGAACTTCAGTTAACTCTGTTTCTCTCTCCACAGATACGGTCAAACCTACTGAGTTTCTCCAGCATTTTCAGTTTGTTTCAGATTTCTAGCACTCGAGTGTTTTGTATACAAATGAATATGAATACAGATAAAGATCATGCACAGTACATCAGCAGACCGTAAATGTATACATAACAAAAAGATCTGCTTTAAGACGAGGAAGGAAAACACCAGAATACTATTACTGACCACTCGAGATACAACTGTTGGGAAAACAAAACACATTCCAGCACTTTATTGTATTTCTAAACAAATAAATTACGTTAATCACGTATATATCATTGGTGAAACCACACATGGGATGTTGTAGAATCATACCATTTCAAAACCTGGAGGGGAAGCCAGCTAGCTCATTGGAATAGTGGGAGACCTTGTGTGAGATCAAACCTACATCCAGTTAAGAGAGTCAAAATCTACCTCATCCTGTGCCAGACTCTTGCAAAATACAATTATAATGCCACAGCTCCACTTCAACTCCATAGACTGTACCTACATTTACTTCTTTTAAAAAAAAACCACATCCGTATATCCTACTGATCCAGTAAAACTCGGGGAAAATAAACTACTTTCAGCGTCTTCTTCACCTTATGATTATTCTATATTGCTGATTTCAACCCCTAATCCCCACCCAATCACTGAAATGCAAATTAGGTGGTGTAGGGCACTCAGCCCCTTCAGCCTGCTCTCCATTCAATAAGATTATGGTTGATCTAATTACAATACATTCTCATCTACTCCTGATAGATTCTTGAGGAGCAAAGTGGTGAAAAATTATCTTCCATCGCTATGAAAATATTCAAAGGTTCTGCAAGACGTTATCTTTGCAGCAGGAATTCCAAAGTGGTTAAAAGACATTTGGCACACTTGCCTTTATTGCTCAGTCCTTGGAGTATAGGAGTCGGTACGTTTTGTTGAGATTGTACGGGACATTGGTGAGGCCTCTTCTGAAATACTGTATCCAGTTCTGGTTGCCCAGTTATAGGATGGATATTAACAAGCTGGAGAGGGTTCAGAAGAGATTTACCAGAATGTTGCTGTGTATGGAAGGTTTGAGTTACAAAGGCAGGCTGGATAGATTAGGACTTTTTCCACTGGAGTGTAGGAGGTTTAGAGGTGACCTGATAGAGGTTTAATGAGTGGTAAAAGGTAGAGTTGATCGTAGTTGTTTTTTCCGTAAGATGGGGAATTTCAAGAATAGGGAGCACATTTTTAAGGTGAGAGGAGAGAGATTTAAAAAAGATAGGAGGCAAGTTTTTAAAACAGAGCTGGTTCGCATGTAGAATGAACTTCCTGAGGAAGTGGTGGATGCAGGTACAATTACAAATGTTTAAAAGACATTTGGATGGATACATGAATAGGACAGGTTTGGAGGGATATGGGCCAGGAGCAGGCAAGTGGGACTACTTTAGTTTGGAATTATGTTTGGCAAAGACCAGTTGGACCAAAGAGTCTGTTTCTGTATTGTATAACTATGACTCAGGACTAACCATAATGAAAAATATTCCCTCATTTGTTTCTTAGTTGGGTAATCTCTCCATTTATTGTTAAACCTATTCCCAGTTTTAGATTTTTCCACAGTACAAATGGTCTTTTCAAAAGCCATCTTCTCAAGATCCCTCAGGACTTGCTATGTTTCAATCAAGTCATCTCTTATTCTTCTAGTTTCCAGTGGACACAAGCCTAGACTGTCTAACCGTTTTTAAGGCAACCCACCCACTCCAGCTTTAATTTTAGTGAACTCTCTCAGAACTGTTTCCAATGCATTTTCTACTTTCTTCTATATATAGAGATTAATACTATACATGAAATGCAGATGTCATCTCACCAAAGTCTTCTGTAGCTGTATATCTCTATGACTCTATAATTGAAGGATAACCTCCTTGCTTTTGACTTCAATTTCTCTCGCAATAAATAATATACTGTTAATCTTCCTAGTTACTTGCCATTTCTGCACATTAACCTTAGATGATGCTTACACTAGTACACCCAGATCCCTTTACATCTCAGAGATCTGTAGTCTCTCACCATGAAGATAATCTGCATTTTTAAAAAAACTTCCTGCCAAAGTGGACAATTTTCACATTTCCCCAGATTGTACTCCATTTGGTAGTTCTTTGTCTACCTAATTTATCTACATCCATTTGTAGCCTCGTTCTGTCAAATTCTGAACTTACTTTCCTAACTATCTTCCAGTAGTCAACAAATTCAGCAACCAGATCTCTGGTATCTTTATCCAAGGCATTTATATAAATTGTAAAATTAGATGCCTGGCATGGATTCCTGTGACAACACTCTTTACACCTTCCCAATCAGAAAATAACTCATTCATACCACTTTCCTTGGAGCTAACCAATCTTCTATTCCTACACCATAAACTTTTTTTTTCAAAAACCCTTGATGCAGGAACGTAACAATTGTCTTTTGGAAATCACAATATAGGACATTATTTTTTCTCCTTTTAATCAGAGTTGTTATTTCCTCAAAGAATTTCAACAAATTCATAAGACATTTATTAAACCAAGTTGGCTTTGCTCAATAACCATGAATTTTTCCAAGTGCCTTGCTATAGTTTATTAATAGCTTCTAACATCTCCCTTATGACAGGTGTAAAGCCAACTAGTGTATAGTTTCCTTCTTTCTGTCTCCCTCTATTTTACACTCTAATGGAACCTCAAGGGAGGTTTGAAGAATTGAAACCAATATATCAGTTATCTCACAACTACTGTTTTAAAAAGCTGGAATGAAGTATATTAGAAGACATGGTCTTGCCAACCCGTTGCCCCAACAGTTTGCTCAGTACCACTTCACCCGTAATTTTGAGCTCCACCCTACCCCTCTTATTTCCCGATTTCAAACAAATAAAAAAAAAAATGAATTAAAAAAAAATCTGGAATTAAAAGAGCTTGTCTAACCATTGTTCTAAAAACCCATCTGGTACATGAATGCCCTTTCGGGAGGGAAGTTTCATCCTTACCTGAAATGGTCTACATGCAACTCCAGACTGTCAACAATGTAGTTGACTGTAAATTATTCTCTGGGCAAGTCAGTATGGACAATAAGCACATCCCATGAATGTTTTCTTAAAATTACAGCTATTTCTAGGACGTTGCTCATTTTTGCAAGTGCAGACTGATGCAAAATATGCTAATTCATTTGCCTCATTATGTTTCATTACTAAATTTTCTAGACTCACTTGTAGTAGGATCATTCATTGTTAATTTAGGGGGAAAAGTTAACGATCTGCTTTTATATTTTCAGCTAGCTTTCACTCATTTTCTAATATTTTCTCTCCTTATTAATCGTTTAGCAATCTTCAAACCAGAGACCCGGGTTCAATTCCCGACTCAGGCGACTGACTGTGTGGAGTTTGCACATTCTCCCCGTATCTGCGTGGGTTTCCTCCGGGTGCTCCGGTTTCCTCCCACACTCCAAAGATGTGCTGGTCAGGTGAATTGGCCATGCTAAATTGCCCGTAGTGTTAGGTAAAGGGGTAAATATATGGTAATGGATGGGTTGCGCTTCGGCGGGTCGGTGTGGACTTGTCGGGCCGAAGGGCCTGTTTCCACGCTGTAAGTAATCTAATCTAATTTAAACCTTCAATCCTTTTGTTTTTGATGTTTTCATATTCTATCCAATCTTCAGACCTGCCATCTTTGAAATTATATGCTTTTCTTTAATTTTGATACTATCTTTAACATTTTTAGTGAACTACAGATGTGGCTCCTTCAAAATTTTCCTTTCCCACTGGAATGTACCTATTTTGCACATTTTGAAATTTCAAGAATCTGCCACTGCACCTCTACTTACATATGCCTTAACCTACTCTATTTTTGTTTCCACTTAAATGCCTTCATTTAATGGAAATATTAGCCTCATATGTTAATGAATTTTTATTATTTCTTTATTTCCCATCTCTAATTGGCCTTTAAAAGGTGGTGATCAGCAATGGTTTTCAAATTCTGGAATATGTGTATGATGCAAGTACACCCAGTGTTGTTGGGTAGATATTTCCAGGATTTTGGCAATGACCATGAAGAACCACTAATATATATCCCAGTCAGGACAATAAACGGCTTGAGGTGAATTCGAGAGGTGATTTTCCTATGTGCCTGCTGCCTTTGATCTTTGAGACGGCAGAGTTTTGGAAGGTGCTGTTGACAAATCCTTTGTTTTTCTTGTATGGCACTGTAGTCGTATTGCTCTATCTATTTTGGCAGAATAGATTGAAAATCACATTTTAGAATTGCCTCTTTAAATTCTTCCACTTGCTATTTGCCAAGTCTTGCTTCTTTGACCATATAGATTCACAATCCCCCTTTTCCTTTACCTTGTCTGAGTTACTCCTCTAAGCCATTGTTGTTATGCTTAGTCAGTTTAAAGACATTATACAAGATTTTCTAAATGTTGTTTTGTTGATAAAGAAACAGCCTCTTTATTGTTACATGGAAAAGCAACTTCCCCTCGATAAAGACATAACTAATGTTCGACATTTCCCAATGTTCACATACTTACCGCCCAAGGCCAGCAACACAATGGACTGCTATACAGCTACCAGGCTGTTCGGTGAACTTAGTTTTAAGCAAATTAAGCCAGTCATCCACAATTTTGTTTGGAGGTGGATCACCATCATCATACGGCCAATCCTTAAAAAGTTAAGAATACAAGTAAAACAGATGATTTATGTTGCAATAAAGAGGACTTTGTTATCAACATGGTTGGATATAAAACATAAGCTACTTCTAAGAACAGCACACATTAATATGAAACCATTATTAAATATCTAATGCATCACGTCTTTCATAATAAGACATTTGAAAATAATCTAGACTGTTTTCCCAATATTTGAACTTGAAAGAACAAGCAACGTTTTTAATTCGTTCCATAACTTTTTTTTGTGTATTTTGACACCCACTAACTTTTCGCCACCACCAGCGGCTTGCTTGCATAGGTTTCCTCTTAGCAAAATTGCTTTCTGTTATTACCAAATTCCATTAACTCCTACTTCAGATCTATCCCTATTAGTGCGCTCTTTTCCTTTTGGGCACTTTTCCTATCTTGCCCATCTCTCCTCATATTACCCATCCATCCCACACCCATTCTACATTATAACAGCCTCCTTCAACTCCAAAGAAAAGCAACATTGGACTTACAAAGTTAACTTTGTTTTTCTCTCTCCACAAATGCTGCCTGACCTATTGATTTTCTCCAGCATCTGCATTAACTTGCTATTACTTTCAGTACTATGTAGGATTTGTCAAAAAAGGATACAATTAAGCTATAATTTAGGTTCACAAACAACAGTAAATGAGGTTGGTGAGCTGCAAAACTCAGTAGTTTATAGCAATTCAGGAAATCTGGTTGAAAGAAGCACAAGTGGATTTTCCAAAATCCCCTAAGTTCTAGAGTATCTGCACATATTTTGATCATGGATTCTGAAGTGAAACTTTCAAAAAATCTTTTAACTTAGTGGCAAAAGGCGCGACTGACCCAAGTTATGGCTGGTATGGTCAGCGCAAATGCCATGAGCTGGGTTGGGAGTTTGCTGGGGAGTGGGTGGCATTTTTTAGAGATAATGGGCAGGTTAAGGCTCATATACATTGGTTGGGTAAGAATCAGGAGAAGAGCAAAACCTCTGGGGTTTTCAGCAAAGGCCACCAGGAAGGAAAGCTGGATGCTTGAGGCCTCACCGACACATTGTATGGAGGCTGGAAGCTACTGGCTTTGTTCTCCAACAAATCAGGAGGATCGCTAAGTCACATGCTAGAAAATAAAGTCCTGACTTCCTGTAGCAAGAACCAGCTGCATTCTTTCAAGAAGCCACCATTCTTCTCCAACACTTACCACCCTGTCAATGCCCATTCTATTATCTAACAGCCAGCCCAGTTTTCAGCAACCCAGACTGAGATGTGCAGTCTGAAGCTGTATCTCGATCCAGAACTTCAAGATGTCTTAGTAAGTCATCTGCAGTCTCCTTTGTAGAAGGTCGACTATTCATGCTGCAGTCACTAAGGAACCCATTTGTACATGAACTCAGATAAACATGGGTAAATGGAAGGCAGGTAGGGAAATGAGCAAAGCTGGTTACATTATTTTTGTGTTCATGTCATTGTAAACTTGAAACAACTATCTCAATAATCTAAGAGACCTGAAATGACCTGTTTTCGATACGGTCAGATGTGTTGAGAGTTTCTAACATTTTGTGTTTATTTCAGATTTTTAAGCATCAAACAGTATTTTGCTCATCTGTAATTGATCATTCGTGTTGAAGAGCAATTGCTGTCGACTCTTATTCACAGTCTCGAGTTATTCTGTATGCACTGTTTATAGTCGCTGAGGGCGACTATAAACACTAATGACCTCACCACAATTAAATGGCTTCTGGGGGAGGTAGCTAAGTGTAGAGGACTCACCCTCGCTTATATATCGCACAATAGGGAACACCCCGCTTTCACCCCTTTAAGCCGCATGGACCAAATAGCCTGTGCTCTAAATTGAATGCACACCCTCTTCCTTCGTGAATTAAGCAGCTTTCAGTTATCTTTCACATTTTCTCTACTGATCTTATGTTGTGCAATTTTAAAGTAAATCTGATGCATCAATTATAGTCAAACCTCACGTGCTAACAGCACATTCAGCTCTCTCTTATTCAAAAAGATTAATGTGATTTCAGCAGGCTTGTTTCATTTGGACAAAGTATATTAGTGCAAAAATATTGTTGTTTTAGCTCAGGTAGAGCTATATTATATGTATATACCAGTCACACTTCTGTTCCCATGAAGTGATGCCTTGCTTACATGATTAGGTTTTGACATAGCATTTGAACAATTAATAGCCCAAAAATGTAATGGGAGTGCTCCATTTTTGTTTGGGACCAAAGGCTCAGTTAACAGCACACAGACGGATTTGTGAAAATAAGCAAAAATACAAGTTCAACTGCTGAAAGGAAATTTGTCTTCAAACCACAGTTTGTTGAAATTGCACAGGGCAGAAAACTTGCAAGTCTGACAACACCATAACTGAATTTCCTGTATGTGATAACTTGCAGTTTAACAAATAGCAGCTGACTAATGTATCAAAAGAGTACAAGCTAACCTCATTGGACATTAGAGATTTTACATCCTGGTTCAATGGAAATTTTAACCAGTTCAAATATTACATTTTATAGTACAAATATTTCATTAGAAATAAGGAATCGTAGTTTTGAAGTTATTTAACCTGCATTGAAAAGTAACTGTAAAGAGCTGCCCATAACTGAACGTGGTTTTCAGCTAACGTAAAATGGCTGAAGAAGATTTGTAGCTGAAACAGCAGCTTATAGCTTGCTGGTTAAAGTCAGGCTATAAAGGCTAAAGTAATTAGATGCCTTCATAGAGAAAGTATATTCAGGGTAACTAGATAAAGGTAACAAAGATTCCTGTGAATCAGTCTGCGTGCTGTTAGTTGAGCTTTTGGTCCCAAAAAAAAAAATGGAGCACTCCCATTACATTTTTGGGATCTGTTACACAGAAGCAAATGTAGCCGCATCACAGACAGAGACAGTTTGATAAGAAACATCTTTGAGAAATGTTGATAGAAACCCCTTTTCAGGCTGGTCCAAAATCTGGTATAGCTCATCGAACCGACATCAGTTAAGACGCCCAGGTATTTGTCGCCACAGGTGATAATCAACAAAAAAAAAGTGTTTTAATTATACAGGCAGTAAGGGATTTAAACGGCATTCTCAAGGATATTCAGTCTGAAGCAGAGAAGCTATAGCTATTAGCGGGGAAGAACTGAATAATTAGCATAAGAGCTAAAGCCTGTAATGTGGTTGACAGGTTGGAAGACCCAAAGAAAAAAATGTGATTTAGATTAGATTAGATTATTTACAGCGTGGAAACAGGCCCTTTGGCCCAACAAGTCCACACTGACCCTCCGAAGAGCAACATTTACCCCTTCACCTAACACTATAGGCAGTTTAGCATGGCCAATTCACCTAACCTGCACATTTTTGGAGTGTGGGAGGAAACCGGAGCACCCGGAGGAAACCCACGCAGACACGGGGAGAATGTGCAAACTCCACACAGAATCTAGATTAGAGTGGTGCTAGAAAAGCAGAGCAGTTCAGACAGCATCAGAGGAGCA
The DNA here is from genome assembly GCF_004010195.1 of Chiloscyllium plagiosum. Taxonomy (NCBI): domain Eukaryota; kingdom Metazoa; phylum Chordata; class Chondrichthyes; order Orectolobiformes; family Hemiscylliidae; genus Chiloscyllium; species Chiloscyllium plagiosum. Next base: position 19,715,138 of record NC_057713.1, read on the forward strand.
GTAAAATCGACGTTTCGGGCAAAAGCCCTTCATCAGGAATACAGGCAGACAGCCTGAAGGATGGAGAGATAAGTGAGAGGAGGGTGGGGGTGGAGAGAAAATAGGATAGAGTGCATCCCTGCGCCCACCCCCCCCCCAGAACCCTGAGGGGAACACCACCTCTGCTCAGGACACCACCCCCATTCCCCCCACCACCACACCCACTCCAGTTATTGACTCCGCCACCACTCCCAGCTCCACACCCACACCAGATCCCAGCCCTGTCGAGTTTTCACCATTTTTCCTGACCTCCCCCTCACTGAGTATGAACGATCAGTCCTCAGCAAAGGACTCACCTTCATCCCCCTCACCCACACATTAATGAATTTAATACATGCCGTGACGTCGAACACTTCTTCCGTCGCCTCAGAGCTTACTTTCACAATCAGGACTCCCGCCAACCTTCCGAGGACCCCTTCACCCACCTCCAACACACTGCATCCACCTGGATACCCCGCGCTGGCCTATTACCTGCCCTCGATCTCTTC